>NW_006781776.1:159780-201669 GCF_000442215.2 Lipotes vexillifer | reverse complement strand
TGGGATAATGGAAAGAGTGAACACAAGAACAATCTTTGCTATATCTCAGTTCTCTCCTTTTTATAAATACGAGACCAGTTATGCCGCCATTTTAGCCTGGCTGCTGAGCTGTGGCTGGTTAGAGGTTCCATTCTGGTAGTGGTCAGATGATATAAAAAATTGTTACTACTGAACTGTACTACATACTTTCTTAAATTTTTAGGAGATTCTGGATATATCGTTTCTGATGGTTATCTTAAGTCAGTTTTCTTCCCCCCCCTTTCTTTTTCAGGAAGTAACTTTTTAAAAAACATTGAGGTATAGTTGATTTACAGTATTATATTACTTTCAGATGTACAACATAGAGATTCAAAAATTTTATAGATTATATACCATTTAAAGTTATTATAAGGACTTCCCTGGTGGCGCAGTGGTTAAGAATCCACCTGCCAATGCAGGGGAAATGGGTTCGATCCCTGGACCAGGAAGATCCCACATGCTGCGGAGCAACTAAGCTCATGCGCCACAACTACTGAGCCTGTGCTCTAGAGCCCACGAGCCACAACTACTGAAGCCTGCGTGCCTAGAGCCCGTGCTCTGCAACAAGATAAGCCACCGCAATGAGAAACCCACACATCGCAATGAAGAGTAGCCCCCGCTCACCGTAACTAGAGAAAGCCCACACACAGCAACGAAGACCCAATGCAGCCATAAATAAATAAATAAATAAATAAATATTTTAAATGCTAGTTATTATAAAATATTGGTTATACTCCCTGTGCTGTACATTATACCCTTGTACCTTATTTATTTTATACATAGTAGTTTGTACTTCTTAATCCCCTGCCTCTATCTTGCTCCTCCCTGCTTCCCTCTCCCCACTGATAACCACTAGTTCTCTGTATCTGTGTGTCTGTTTCTGTTTTGTTTTGTTCACTAGTTTGTTGTATTTTTTTAGATTCCACATATAACTGATAACATACAGTATTTGTCTTTGTCTGATTTATTTCACTTTAGCATAGTGCCCTCAAAGTCCATCCCTGTTGTTGGAAATAGCAAGATTTTATTCTTTTTTATGGCTGAGTAATATTCTGTTGCATATATGTACCACATCTTCTTTATCCATTCATCTGTTGATGGACACTTTAGGTTGCTTCCATATATTAGCTGTTGTAAATAATGCTGTTGTGAATGTTAGAGTGCATGTATCTTTTCGAATTGGTGTTTTGGGGGTTTTTTTGATAAATACCCAGGAGTGGAATTGCTGGATCCTATGGTAGTTCTATTTTTAGTTTCTGGAGAAACCTCCATACTGTTTTCCATAGTGGCTGCACCAATTTGCATTCCCACCATGAGTGTACAGAGGTTCCCTTTTCTCCATATCCTCGCCAATGTTGTTATTTGCAATCTTTTCGATGATAGCCATTCTGATAGGTGTGAGGTGATATCTCATTGTGGTTTTGATTTACATTTCTCTGATGATTAGCAATGTTGAGCATCTCTTCATGTGCCCATTGGCCATCTGTGTGCCTTCTTTGGAAAAATGTCTATTCAGGTCTTTTGCCCACTTTTAATTTTTTATTTGAATTTTATTTTATTTATTTTTTATACAGCAGGTTCTTATTAGTTATCTATTTTATACATATTAGTGTATATATGTCAATCCCAATCTCCCAATTCATACCACCACCACCATGGGATAATGGAAAGAGTGAACACAAGAACAATCTTTGCTATATCTCAGTTCTCTCCTTTTTATAAATACGAGACCAGTTATGCCGCCATTTTAGCCTGGCTGCTGAGCTGTGGCTGGTTAGAGGTTCCATTCTGGTAGTGGTCAGATGATATAAAAAATTGTTACTACTGAACTGTACTACATACTTTCTTAAATTTTTAGGAGATTCTGGATATATCGTTTCTGATGGTTATCTTAAGTCAGTTTTCTTCCCCCCCCTTTCTTTTTCAGGAAGTAACTTTTTAAAAAACATTGAGGTATAGTTGATTTACAGTATTATATTACTTTCAGATGTACAACATAGAGATTCAAAAATTTTATAGATTATATACCATTTAAAGTTATTATAAGGACTTCCCTGGTGGCGCAGTGGTTAAGAATCCACCTGCCAATGCAGGGGAAATGGGTTCGATCCCTGGACCAGGAAGATCCCACATGCTGCGGAGCAACTAAGCTCATGCGCCACAACTACTGAGCCTGTGCTCTAGAGCCCACGAGCCACAACTACTGAAGCCTGCGTGCCTAGAGCCCGTGCTCTGCAACAAGATAAGCCACCGCAATGAGAAACCCACACATCGCAATGAAGAGTAGCCCCCGCTCACCGTAACTAGAGAAAGCCCACACACAGCAACGAAGACCCAATGCAGCCATAAATAAATAAATAAATAAATAAATATTTTAAATGCTAGTTATTATAAAATATTGGTTATACTCCCTGTGCTGTACATTATACCCTTGTACCTTATTTATTTTATACATAGTAGTTTGTACTTCTTAATCCCCTGCCTCTATCTTGCTCCTCCCTGCTTCCCTCTCCCCACTGATAACCACTAGTTCTCTGTATCTGTGTGTCTGTTTCTGTTTTGTTTTGTTCACTAGTTTGTTGTATTTTTTTAGATTCCACATATAACTGATAACATACAGTATTTGTCTTTGTCTGATTTATTTCACTTTAGCATAGTGCCCTCAAAGTCCATCCCTGTTGTTGGAAATAGCAAGATTTTATTCTTTTTTATGGCTGAGTAATATTCTGTTGCATATATGTACCACATCTTCTTTATCCATTCATCTGTTGATGGACACTTTAGGTTGCTTCCATATATTAGCTGTTGTAAATAATGCTGTTGTGAATGTTAGAGTGCATGTATCTTTTCGAATTGGTGTTTTGGGGGTTTTTTTGATAAATACCCAGGAGTGGAATTGCTGGATCCTATGGTAGTTCTATTTTTAGTTTCTGGAGAAACCTCCATACTGTTTTCCATAGTGGCTGCACCAATTTGCATTCCCACCATGAGTGTACAGAGGTTCCCTTTTCTCCATATCCTCGCCAATGTTGTTATTTGCAATCTTTTCGATGATAGCCATTCTGATAGGTGTGAGGTGATATCTCATTGTGGTTTTGATTTACATTTCTCTGATGATTAGCAATGTTGAGCATCTCTTCATGTGCCCATTGGCCATCTGTGTGCCTTCTTTGGAAAAATGTCTATTCAGGTCTTTTGCCCACTTTTAATTTTTTATTTGAATTTTATTTTATTTATTTTTTATACAGCAGGTTCTTATTAGTTATCTATTTTATACATATTAGTGTATATATGTCAATCCCAATCTCCCAATTCATACCACCACCACCACCACCACCACCCCCACTTTCCCCCCTGGTGTCCATATGTTTCTTCTCTACATCTGTGTCTCTATTTCTGCCTTGCAAACCAGTTCATCTCTACCATTTTTCTAGATTCCACATATATACGTTAATATACGATATTTATTTTTCTCTTTTTGACTTATTTCACTCTGTATGACAGTCTCTAGGTCCATCCACGTCTCTACAAAATGACCCAATTTCATTCCTTTTTATGGCTGAGTAGTACTCCATTGTATATATGTACCACATCTTCTTTATCCATTCATCTGGTGGTGGGCATTTAGGTTGCTTCCATGACCTGGCTATTGTAAATAGTGCTGCAATGAACATTGGGGTGCATGTGCCTTTTTGAAATTTGGTTTTCTCCAGGTATATGCCCAGTAGTAGGATTGCTGGGTCATGTGGTAATTCTATTTTTTAGTTTTTTAAGGAACCTCCATACTGTTCTCCATAGTGGCTGTATCATTTTACATTCCTACCAACAGTGCAAGAGGGTTCACTTTTCTTCTGCCCATTTTTTAATCAGATTGTTTTTTTGATGTTGAGTTGCACGACCTATTTTTATATTTTGGATATTAACCCCTTATTGGTCATATCATTTGCAAATATTTTCTCCCATTCAGTAAGTTGTCTTTTTGTTTTGTCATTGGTTTTCTTTGCTGTGCTAAGTTTTTAACTTTAATTAGGTCCCACTTGTTTATTTTTGCTTTTGTTTCCTTTGCCTTAGGAGACAGATCCAAACAAATATTGCTACAATTTATGTCAAAGAGTGTTCTACCTATGTTTTCTTCTAGGATTTTTATGGTTTCCAGTGTTATATTTAGGTCTTTAATCAGTTTTGATTTTATTTTTGTATATGGTGTGAGAAAATGTTCACATTTCATTCTTTTACATGTAGCTGTTGTTTTTCCAGCACCACTTTTTGAATAGACTGTATTTTCTCTGTTATATGTTCTTGCCTTCTTTGTCATAGATTAATTGACTGTAAGTGCATGGGTTTATTTTTGGGCTCTCTATTCTGTTCCATTGATCACTGTGTCTGTTTTTGTGCCAGTACTATACTGTTTTGATTACTGTAGCTTTGTGCTGTAGTCTGAAGTCAGGGAGCACGATACCTCCAGCTCTGCTCTTCTTTCTCAAGATTGCTTTGGCTATTCAGGGTCTTTCGTGTTTTCACACAAATTTTATAATTATTTTTTCTAATTCTGTGAAAAATGCCATTGATATTTTCATAGGGATTGCATTGAATCTGTAGATTGCCTTTGACAGTATGGTCATTTTAACCATATTAATTCTTTCAATCCATGAACATGGTATATCTTTCCATTTGTTTGTGTCATCTTCCATTTCTTTCATCAGTGTCTTACAGTTTTTTAACTACAGGTCTTTTACCTCCTTAGTTACATTTATTCCTAGGTATTTTATTCTTTTTGATGCAATGGTATATGGTATCGTTTTTAATTTCTCTTTCTGATAGTTCTTTGTTAGTGTATAGAAATGCAATAGATTTCTGTGTACTCATTTTGTATCCTGCAACTTTACCAAATTCGTTGATGAGCTCTAGTAGTCTTCTGGTGGTGTCTTTAGGATTTTCTATGAATAGTATCATGTCATCTGCAAACAGGGACAGTTTTACTTCTTCCTTTCCAATTTGGATTCTTTTTCTTTTTCTTCTCTGATTGCTGTGGTTAGGACTGCCCACCCCCCTTTTTAAACAGCTTTATTGAGACATAATTTATATCCCATATAGTTCACTCATTTAAATTTTACAATGCAGTGGCTTTTGGTGTATTCACAAAGTTGTGCATCCATTATCATAATCAATTTTAGACCATTTTCATTATCATTATCCCCAAAAGAAACCCTGCTCCCATAACTATCATTCCCTAATGCTGCCACCACCCCCTCACATACACCATTCCTACCCTTAAGAAATCACTAACATACTCTTTCTGTTTCTATAGATTTGCCTATTCTGGGCTTTCATATAAATGGAATCATACAATATGTGGTCCTTTTTGACTGGCTTCTTTTACCTAGCATGGTCTTTTCAAGATCTATACATGTTCCCTTTTTGTTACATTAAGATTCTTAGAAGCACACCAACTTATCCTGTAGGAAGAAGAGATAAAGTGACTTTTTTTTTTTTTTTTTTTGCGGTACACGGGCCTCTCACTGTTGTGGCCTCTCCTGCTGCGGAGCACAGGCTCCGGACGTGCAGGCTCAGCGGCCATGGCTCACGGGTCCAGCCGCTCTGCGGCATGTGGGATCCGGAACGGGGCACGAACCCATGTCCCCTGCATCGGCAGGTGGACTCTCAACCACTGCGCCACCAGGGAAGCCCCGATAAAGTGAATTTTTAAAAATAAAGTTGATTGGTGTCCCATGACTGGTTGTCAGTTACAAATGATTAGAAAAGCCCTATAAACAGTTACTGTGGCTGCAAACCAAAGAATGGTGTTTCAGTATAAAATGTGGAAAAGATTCATGTGCCAGTATTATTTTTTTGCTGCATTTATGTACATTAATAATGTCATGATTATTGGTACATCCCTCAGTACAAATAATAATAATGTGTAACTCTGGGAAACTAGAGTTACACATTACAATGGGACTATTGTAACTAAAACCATTGCACCATTGTTATTTTTAATTGCTGTTTTCCTCTTGTAACTAATTTTTCTGCTGAGAGTTCTGCATAACTCAGTTATTATTCTGTAATGCCTATGGTTACATGCTACGTGTTACATGCAATTGTCTGTTGTTACATGCTACATTTTTAATTTTTATGTGAGCTTGATGAGCTAAGTGCTAGGTGTTTTATTTGGGGATAACCAATGATTATATGTTAGTATAAGTGAGTTGTTAGAAACAAGATACAAAGAAGTACAATCCACAGAGCATATTTCCCCCAAGTTTGTGGCTGCAGTTAAAAAAGAAAAAGCCAGGCTTTTGACTTTGAAAAACCCATCCTCTTTGTGCCTCAGGTTCTTCCTCTGCAAAGTAAGTCATTTGGACTACAACACTTAATTAAGGATGATGGTCTTTATGGTTCTGTGAAGATGTGTATGTAAATGTATTATTGATGGTTCCAGACTACTTCCTATCAAGAAGATTGCATTGTACTGTGGAATTTCCTGTGTTCTACTTAGTTATCCAATGAGGTGCCATGACAGAAGGCTAATGACATGTCTTAACAAAAATCATATTTTTCTGAACTGGAATTAAGATCCATGATCTGATATTGCAAATGCCTATTAGTACAAAATAATTTAAAATAGTACTCATCCAGAACATTTCTATATTAGATAGATGGGTTCAACTGTGAGTAACAAAAAACACAAAACAACAACTGGTTTAAAACAAGATTAAAATTTATTTCTCACTCATGTAAGAGTTGGCACTGATCTGATAGGGAACTTCATGGCATCATGAAGGGAACTTCATGACATTTTACCAATTATCCCCTTTCCTTCTTAGTACTCTATTCTCCTCTTGAGTGTAAATCATATGCTTACTGAGCAAGATCATGGCATCCACATTACAGGGTGGAGAAAGGGATGAAGCAGAAGGTGGAAGGCACCTTCAGTGCTCTGTTAATCATGATTCCCAGACACTTCTTTGTGAATCATCATGTGTGAATCCATGAAACATGTGGCCATGCACAGCTCTAAGGAAAGCTGGAAAGTGGAGCCATGTGCCCAGCTAAAACTTCTGATTAGAGTGGAAGACAGGGAAAAGAGATATTGGGGGGAGGGTGTCTCTGCTATCTGGATAGACAAAAAGGAAAACCAAGGAGTGTTTGTTTGCCATTATATCTCTTCCACTAAAGAAGGAAGCTTCTGTGTTTTTAGTTGCCAATACTGGTTCTCCAAATGGAACTGTCCTTTTAGAAGAGAAGAGCTGACTGTAATAGAAACATCTCAAGAATATATCATTCTCAGGACTTCCCTAGTGGGTCAATAGTTAAGAATCTGCCTTCCAATGCAGGGGAGACGGGTTCAATCCCTGATCTGGGAAGATCCCACATGCCACAGAGCAACTAAGACTGTGCACCCCAACTACTGAGCCTGCGCTCTAGAGCCCACAAGCCATAACTACTGAGCCCATGTGCCACAGCTACTGAAGCCTATGCACCGAGAGCCCCTGTTCCACAGGAAGAGAAGCCACCGCAATGAGAAGCCCACGCACAGCAACAAAGAGTACCCCCCACATGCAGCAACAAAGACCCAGTGCAGCCAAAAACTAATTACTTAAGTAAAAATAAATTTAAAAAGAACATGTCATTCTCTTTTCTGTAATTGGTTGAATGCATAAGATCTTCCAAGAGAGAACTGCTAGACATATTTCCTGGTTTGAATTCATCAGTTGATGTTATGGTTTATGAGCTGGCCTCTTCTAGGTTTAGTTAGTGTAAATTTTCCCCACTGAGCCCAGTAACCCCTGGGGAAATTGATCAGCCAGAGAATAGATGCCACCCTAGATGTACACTGACCTTACTGGGAACATAAACCTTGTAAGGCTTCATCTGACCTGAGCCACCCATCTTATTCCTGATCTTGAAGTGGGAAAAAAAAATCACAAACTTGTACTGTCTTTAATATATCCATCTATAAAATTAAGATAATAGTGCTTTGCATGATGAAGATTAGTAGTGGTCAGGTAAAATGTTTTTATATAGGAGCTTTCAGGGCTAATGGTATAGCAAATCCTGACATTTAAAAACCTATTTAGGGGCCTCCCTGGTGGCGCAGTGGTTGAGAGTCCGCCTGCCAATGCAGGGGATACGGGTTCGTGCCCCGGTCCGGGAGGATCCCACATGCCGCGGAGCGGCTGGGCCCGTGAGCCATGGGCGCTGAGCTTGCGCGTCCGGCAACGGGAAAGGCCACGACAGTGAGAGGCCCACATATCGAAAAAAAAAAAAAAAAAAAACCTATTTAGAGGAGAATTATTCACTGTTCTGGAATGATTTAGATTTTTTTAGAATTTTGGAAAATACAAAATCAGGAGAACCAGACTCATCTCCTAGAATATTAAAATAACATATTTTGCCTGTGCTATTGTCTTATCTGTTCCATTGTCTGCCTGAAATCATCTTAAGGATGACATCTTCCTATATCTTTCTTAAAAGAACAAAATGGGGCTTCCCTGGTGGCGCAGTGGTTGAGAGTCCACCTGCCGATGCAGGGGACACGGGTTCATGCCCCAGTCCAGGTAGATCCCACATGCTGTGGAGCGGCTGGGCCTGTGAGCCATGGCCACTGAGCCTGTGTGTCCAGAGCCTGTGCTCCTCAATGGGAGAGGTCACGGCAGTGAGAGGCCCACATACCAAAAAAAAAAAAAAAAGAACAAAATGATCCCAAGTAGGCAAAGGGGAGAGATTTTCAGGCCGTGCTTAGGACTATAATATTTAGAAACTTAAAGTAATTATCACAAGTGTCTAACTACCTGGCAGCCTGCACACTTTGCTGTATTCATAACTGTTTGGGGTTTGCTGAGTTAGTCATAAGCATCTTAGATGCTGTTTTAAGGCTATATATTCCTCCTATAAAATTAAGATCCAAAAATGGATAAGCTTTTGAATTATACAGATTAGCAATCTGAAAATTGTTATTGAAGAAATGTACCTAAATTAACTCTTGTTTCCCCAAATTCTCTGTCTGGGTCACTTCAAAAGGAGTCCACTTGCAGAGAAGCAAAAGCAAAAGCTAAGAGAATTCAGCACCACCAAACCAGCTTTACAACAAATGCTAAAGAAACTTCTCTAAGTGGGAAACACAAGAGAAGAAAAAGACCTACAAAAACAAACCCAAAACAATTAAGAAAATGGTAAGAGGAACATACATGTAGATAATAACCTTGAATGTAAATGGATTAAATGCCCCAACCAAAAGACACAGACTGGCTGAATGGATACAAAAACAAGACCCATATATATATGCTGTCTACAACAGACCCACTTAAGACCTAGGGACATGTACAGACTGAAAGTGAATGGATGAAAAAGATATTCCATGCAAATGGAAATCAAAAGAAAGCTGGAATAACAATACTCAATCAGGTAAAATAGACTTTAAAATAAAGACCGTTACAAGAGATAAGGAAGGACACTACATAATGATCAAGGAATCAATCCAAGAAGAAGATATAACAATTGTAAACATTTATGCACCCAACATAGGAGCACCTCAATACATAAGGTAAATGCTAACAACCATGAAAGGAGAAATTGACAGTAACACAATAATAGTAGGGGACTTTAACACCCCACTTACACCAATGGACACATCATCCAAATAGAAAATAAATAAGGAAACACAAGCTTTAAATGATACAATAGACCAGATAGATTTAATTGATATTTATAGAACATTCCACCTGAAAGTGTCAGAATACACTTTCTTCTCAAGGACACATGGAACATCTCCAGGATAGGTCACATTTTGGATCACAAATCAAGCCTCGGAAAATTTAAGAATATTGAAATCATATCAAACATCTTTTCTGACCACAGCCCTATGAGATTGGAAATCAATTACAGGGAAAAATACTGTAAAACCCACAAATACATGGAGCCTAAACACTGCACTACTAAATAACCAAGAGATCACTGAAGAGATCCAAGAAGAAATAAAAAAATACGTAGAAAGAAATGACAACGAAAATACAATGACCCAAAACCTAAAACTTCTAGCCAAGAACAGCCAATGACCCAAAAATTCTAGCCAAGAACAGCAAAAGCAGTTCTTGGCTAGAAGTTTATAGCAATTCAGTCTCTCAAGAAACAAGAAAAATCTCAAATAAACAATCTAACCCTACACCTAAAGCAACTAAAGAAAGAAGAACAAAGAAAACCCAAAGTCAGTAGAAGGAAAGAAATCATAAAGATCAGAGCAGAAATAAATGAAATAGAAACAAAGAAAACAATAGCAAAGATCAGTGAAACTAAAAGCTGGTTCTTTGAGAAGATAAACAAAATTGATAAACCCTTAGCCAGACTTATCAAGAAAAAAAGGGAGAGGATGCAAATCAATAAAATTAGAAATGAAAAAGGAGAAATCACAACTGACACTGCAGAAATACAAAGAATTATAAGAGACTACCACAAACAACTATATGCCAATAAAATGGACAAACATGAAGAAATGGACAAATTCTTGGAAAGGTACAGTTTTCCAAGACTGAGCCAGGAAGAATTAGAAAATATAAATAGACCTATCACAAGTAATGAAATTGAAACTTTAATTTAAAATCTTCCAACAAACAAAAAACCAGGACCAGATGGCCTCACACCAATCCTTCTCAAACTTGCAAAAACTTGCAGAGGGAGGAACACTCCCAAATTCATTCTACGAAGCCACCCTGATACCAAAACCAGAAAAGGATATCACAAAAAAAGAAAATTATAGACCAATAACACTGATGAGCATAGATGCAAAAATCCTGACAAAATACTTCCAAACAGAATCCAACAACATATTAAAAGGATCATACACCATGATCAAGTGAGATTTATCCCAGGGATGTAAGGATTCTTCAGTAAACCAAATCAATCAATGTGATACATCATATTAACAAATTTAGGAATAAGAACCATATGATCATCTCAATAGATGCAGAAAAAACTTTTGACAAAATTCAACACCCATTTATGATAAAAACTCTCCAGAAAATGGGCATAGAGGGAACCCAACATAATAAAGGCCGTATATGACAAACCCACAGCAAACATCATACTCAATGGTGAAAAACTGAAGGCATTTCCACTAAGATCAGGAACAAGACAAGGATGTCCACTCTCACCACTCTTATTCAACATAGTTTTAGAATTCCTAGCCATGGCAATTAGAGAAGAAAAGAAATAAAAGTAAAACAAATTGGAAAAGGAGTAAAACTGTCACTGTTTGCAGATGACATGATACTATACATAGAAAATCCTAAAGATGCCACCAGAAAGCTGCTAGAACTAATCAATGAATTTGGTAAGGTTGCAGAATACAAAATTAATGCACAGAAATCTCTGGCATTCCTATACACTAACAATGAAAAATCTGAAAGAGAATTTAAAGAAACAATCCCATTTACCGTCACAACAAAAAGAATAAAATATCTAGGAATAACCCTGCCTAAAGAGGCGAAAGACTTGTACTCAGAAAACTATAAAACACTGATGAGGGCTTGCCTGGTGGCTCAGTGGTTAAGAATCCACCTGCCAATGAAGGAGACACGGGTTTGAGCCCTGGTCCAGGAAGATCCCACATGCCACGGAGCAGCTCAGGCCATGCGCCACAACTACTGAGCCTGTGCTCTAGAGCCCATGAGCCACAACTACTGAGCCCATGTGCCACAACTATTGAAGCCTGCATGCCTAGAGCCTGTGCTCCCAACAGGAGAAGCCACCACAATGAGAAGCCTGCGCACCACAATGAAGAGTAGCCCCTGCTCACCGCAATCAGACAAAAGCCCGCACGCAGCAGCGAAGACCCAATGCAGCCAAAAATAAAATAAAATAATTTTAAACAACAAACACTGATGAAAGAAATGAAAGATTGATGGAGAAAGATACCATGTTCTTGGATTGCAAGAATCAATATTGTGAAAATGACTGTACTTCCCAAAACAATCTACAGATTCAAACCAATCCCTATCAAACTACCAATCACATTCTTCACAGAATTAGAACAAAAAATTTTACAATTTGTATGGAAACACAAAAGACCCTGAAGAGCCAAAACAATCTTGACAAAGAAAAACGGAGTTGGAGGAATCAGGCTCCCGACTTCAAACTATACTACAAAGCTACAGTAATCAAGACAGTATGGTACTGGCACAAAAACAGAAATATAGATCAGTGGTACAGGATAGAAAGAGAAACCCATGCACATATGGTCACTTAATTTATGACAAAGGAGGCAAGAACATACAATGGAGAAAAGACAGCTTCATCAATAAGTGGTGCTGGGAAAACTGGACAGCTACATGTAAAAGAATGAAATTAGAACACTACCTAACACCATACACAAAAACTCCAAATGGATTAAAGACCTTTATATAAGACCAAACACTATAAAACTCTTAGAGGAAAACATAGGCAGAACACTCTCTGACATAAATCACAGCAAGATCTTTTTTGACCCACCTTCTAGAGTAATGTACATAAAAACAAAAATAAATGGGACCTAATGAAACTTAAAAGCTTTTTCACAGCAAAGGAAACCATAAACAAGACGAAAAGATAACCCTCAGAATGGGAGAAAATACTTGAAATGAAACAACAGACAAAGAATTAATCTCCAAAATATACAAACAGCTCATGCAGCTCAATATCAAAAAAACAACAATTTAATTAAAAAATGGATGGAAGACTTAGACATTTCACCAAAGAAGACATACAGATGGCCAAGAGGCACACGAAAAGATGCTCAACATCACTAATTATTAGAGAAATTCAAATCAAAACTACAATGAGGTATCACTTCACACCGGTCAGAATAGCCATTATCAAAAAAATCTAGAAACGGGCTTCCCTGGTGGCGCAGTGGTTGAGAGTCCGCCTGCCGATGCAGGGGACACGGGTTCATGCCCCAGTCTGGGAAGATCCCACATGCCGCGGAGCGGCTGGGCCCGTGAGCCATGACCACTGAGCTTGCGCGTCTGGAGCCTGTGCTCCGCAACGGGAGAGGCCACAACAGTGAGAGAGGCCCGAGTACCACACACACAAAAAAAATCTAGAAACGGTAAATGCTGGAAAAGGTGTGTTGAAAAGGGAACCCTCCTGCACTGTTTGTGGTAATGTAAATTGATACAACCACTATGGAGAGCAGTATGGAGGTTCCTTAGAAAACTAAAAATAGAACTACCATATGACCCAGCAATCCCACTACTGGGCATATACCCTGAGGAAACCGTAATTCAGAAAGAGACATGTACCACAGTGTTCATTGCAGCACTATTTACAATAGACAGGACATAGAACCAACCTAAATGCCCAACGACAGATGAATGGATAGAGAAGATATGGCACATATATACAATAGAATATTACTCAACCATAAAAAGAAATGAAATTGAGTTATTTGTAGTGAGGTGGATGAACCTAGAGTTTGTCATACAGAGTGAAATAAGTCAGAAAAAGAAAAACAAATACTGTATGCTAACACATATATATGGAACCTAAAAAAAACAAAAAATGGTACTGATGAACCTAGTTGCAGGGCAGGAATAAAGAGGTAGACATAGAAAATGGACTTGAGGACATGGGGTGGGAGGGGGCTGGGGCAAAGTGAGAGTAGCATCGACATATATACACTACCGAATGTAAAATAGTTGGCTGGTGGGAAGCAGCAGCATAGCACAGAGAGATCGGCTTAGTGCTTTGCAATGACCTAGAGGGGTGAGATAGGGAGCATGGGAGGGAAGCTCAAGAGAGAGGGGATATGGGGACATGTGTATGCATATGGCTGATTCACTTTGCTGTGCAACAGAAACTAACACAGTACTGTGAAGCAATTATAGTTCAATAAATATCTATTTTAAAAAAAAAGAAAACAGTTATTTGTAGTGAGGTGGATGGACCTAGAGTCTGTCATACAGAATGAAGTAAGTCAGAAAGAGAAAAACAAATACCATATGCTAACACATATATATGGAATCTAAAAAAAAATTAAAATATGGTACTGATGAACCTTGTGGCAGGGCAGGAATAAAGACGTAGACATAGAGAATGGACTTGAGGACATGGGAGGGGAGGCGCAAGCTGGGGTGAAGTGAGAGTGGCATGGACATATATATACTACCGAATGTAAAATAGTTAGCTAGTGGGAAGCAGCAGCATAGCACCGGGAGATCAACTCTATGCTTGTGATGACCTAGAAGGGTGGGATAGGGAGGGAGGCTCAAGAGGGAGGGTATATGGGGATATATGTATACATATGGCTGATTCACTTTGTTGTACAGCAGAAACTAACACAGTATTGTGAAGCAGTTATACTCCAATAAAGATCTACTAAAAAAAGAAAGAAAGAAAGGAGTCCACTTGCTTTGATCCCTATTCGGGGAACTAAGATCCCACATGCCGCAGGACAACTAAGCCCGTGCACCACAACTAGGGAGAAGACCATGCGCTGCAACAAAGAGCCCAAAACAGCCAATCAATCAATCAATCAATATACACTTGTGACCAAGTCTCAAAGATTTGGATCTGAACCAGAGTGGCCCAGGGAAATGTGTCCCAGGCCCAAATTATCCCTGACTCAGGAAAATTTAGACACTAACCCCAATGCTAACCTTGCACCAAAGAACCAAGAGACCTTAGTGATGATGAGCACTCACTATATGCTACGCACATCCCCCAGAGACAGTTGTTTTAACTATCCTCATTTTACACATGAGGAAATTTAAACTTGTCTATAGTCTTAGTGGTGGGTGTGGCTAAGCTCAAGTCTGCAGTTAATGCCTCTGCTATGGCATCTTCAGTGGAACCCACTTACTGCTGTGGAACCCTCTGCATTACCCTTATTTCCTGGCTCATGAATTTTTAAACCACAAAGACATTATATTCTCTTGTTTTTAAGGCTGAGCACTAACAGAATCTTCAATTTTTTATTTGTTAGCTTGTCTTGTTTTACCACTCTAGAAGTGCTTGTGATTTACTAAACTTCCTTGTTTCAGTTTTAGTACATACAGTTTATATCTTCTAATCTTTCCTCTTCAGGGATTCTGAGCTCCTGTAGGAATTCTGAAAAACTATTACCTTTTCTGGTAATTGAGAATTCACCAGTAAAGTCTTGGAATTAATGTGCTCAACCCAGAACCCTCAAGAATAGGAGGTAACCTATCCAGGTTTATAGAGGACCTTCTTGCCACTTCTCCCAGAGTAACTTTAATAGCATATAGAGACTGTGCGTCTTCCAAAGGGTTAAGGGTTTGAATTAGAGTCACCCACAACTCAGCAACTTTTATGCTACAGTTTAGAAAAAGGGGTCCATATGTAGGGGAAATTTAGTGCCTTCTAATAACCTTAGTATACTTGAATTTAGTTATTAAGTTACCTTATCTATAGATGGAACAAATTCATGTCCTTTAATTTAAAAACAAATTAATCTTTCATGACTGCTCCATTAAACAGAGTTGTATTGATTTCTATCTGGTAGCCTGTGCTTTTCCAGAGAGTTATAACTGATTGTTGACTTCTTTTCTGTGGACAGGTATGTTAAATATAACTGACCTAGTCAGACTATTACAGCCAACTCTTCCTTTTATTTAAAGAGTGACTCTTTTCTCCGTCTGTAGGGCCACTGTAGCTCTTTATTTCAGGATGTTTTCTTGGTTTTCACATAGACCCAGCAGTTCCCAAGGCAGGTTTTCAAAATTCAGTACTGTTTCCATAAATGCCATGACATTTTCAGAATCAAATAATCCTTGATTAATTTTAATTTAAAAGTCATGGTTTTTTGTCACATATTGTAGAAGACTAAAGAGACATAACTAAATGTGATGTGGGATCTTGGATTGGATCCTAGTAAAGAAAGTGTGAAGTTTAGTTAATGGTATTGTACCAGTGTTGATTTCCCGTTATTGTACTATGGTTGTGTAAGATTTTAACACTGGGGGCACTTACCTGGCAGTCCAGTGGTTAAGACTCCCCGCTTCCACAGCAGGGGGCGCAGGTTCTGTCTCTGGTTGGGGAACTAAGATCCTGCATGCCGCAACAACCTTGGGGCTTTCATATTTGAAATTCTCTTCCTAGGGTCAAGAAAAGGAGGGGGGCGCTTCCCTGATGGTCCAGTGGGTAAGGCTCCGCGCTCCCAGCAGAGGGCCCAGGGTTCAATCCCTGGTCGGAGAACTAAAAGATCCGGCATGCATGCCGCAACTAAGGAGTCCGCATGCAGCAACTAAGACCCGGTGCAGCCAAAATAAATAAATAAATTTTTTTTTTAAAGGATTTTAACATTAGGAGAAGTTAGGCAAAGTGTATGTGGGAACTTGTGAACTTTTCTGTAAATCTAAAATTATTTCAAAATTAAAAGTTTTTTTAAACATATATACGTATATTTTTTTCACTGTTCAAAATTCTTTGGGAATTATAGTACAGTATTGGCCTTTCTTGGGCCTCTCTCTCTTAACAGTGAAGATAACGCTGGATGTATCAGCATACTCATTGCCTATAGGAAGCAGTCACAGAAATTGTTTCACTTGTGCGTTCATTCAAACACTGTCCAGTGCAAATTTAGTAAGGTCCATGGAAGGCAGCAGCAGGCTCTCATGGGAAGAGTAAAGGATTTGGATTCAGACATGGGTTTCAGTCCCTCTTCTACCACTCACTAGTAGTTTCAGTTTGGGCAACCAGCTTGACCTTTCTGTGTCTCAGTTTCTTCTGAGGAGTATAATACCTACCCCACAGTGATTATAAGGATTAAATGATATTTATGTATGTGCATGCTAGTCATAGACTCTCTAAAACATTATGCAAAATGTTTATTTTGATTAATATCCTAAAAAAAACTGTTTTTTAATTTTTTTTTAATTTTTGGCCATACCACGCAGCATGAAGGATCTTAGTTCCCCAACCAGGGGTCAAACCCACACCCCCCTCATTGGAAGGCGGAGTCTTAACCACGGGACCACTGGGGAAGTCCCTTTAAAGAATTGTTTGAAGGAAAAAAGATTCCTCAGTTTGGGGGATTATATGTTCAGCTGGGTCTCCTGAGGTGATCTTTACTAGATTAATTGTATTGCTGCACTGAGTGCAATCAAAATCCATAGGTGATATATTTATAATTGTGCTTATGCTATTTTGAATATTTGATTATTAACAATAAGTTTGAACTTGAATCAATATGACTAAGAAACACAAAGTAGTAAGCTGAACATTGTAGTCTATTTAATATAGAGATTTTACATGCACGTTTTTTTTTTACTTATTTAAGCCAGTATCTAACTCTTTTGCTTTGGAAGTCATGACCCTAGGAAGAGCATTTCAAATATGAAAGCCCCCAGGTTGTTACTTTCCTGAAATTTAAAGGGAAAACCATCAATGTAATCTATGGAGTTATTTTCAAGAGAGACCCTAGAAAGATACAACCTCCAATCCATCGACTATATGAGACCTCTAACCTTGTAGTTTGTTTCCAAAAGTAAACTATTCTATAATGAATTGAAAACAAGGAGCTCAGTGAAAATATTTAAGTAGTGCTGCCAACTGTCTGTGATGAAATTTTGTTTTTTTATTTTACACCTAAGAGATGTAAAGTTGATTCTAAGTGCATATTTCAGATGGTTAAATGCTCTGATTCAGTGTTTGCTGAAGAGCTGCTGTGTGGTTTCAACCAGATCCTAAGTATTCTCCCTGCTGTGTCTACTGTCTGTTGATTTACTCGCTTCAATAAAGCAGCCTCACAGAGATCAATGAAGTTCTTTTTCACAAATCCCAATCTAAAGCCAAGACCAAAAGAAGTCAAAGAAATAGAAGATCCTTTTTTTTTTTTAATTTATTTATTTTTGGCTGCGTTGGGTCCTTGTTGCTGTGCACAGGCTTTCTCTAGTTTCGGCGAGTGGGGGCTGCTCTTCGATGTGGTGCACAGGCTTCTCATTGCAGTGGCTTGTCTTGTTGCAGAGCATGGGCTCTAGGCACACGGGCTTCAGTAGTTGTGGCACACGGGCTCAGTAGTTGTGGTACACAGGCTCAGTAGTTGTGGTGCGTGGGCTCTAGAGCACAGGCTCAGCAGTTGTGGTGCATGGGCTTAGTTGCTCCGCGGCATGTGGCACCTTCCCAGACCAGGGATCGAACCTGTGTCCCTTGCACTGGCAGGCAGATTCTTAACCACTGCGCCACCAGGGAAGTCCCTAGAAGATCTTCTAGTGAAGTCAGAGATGCTCATCAGTAGTCCTCAAGTGCTTTTTTTTTTTTTTAATTTGCGCTGGGTCTTAGTTGTGGCAGGCGGGCTCCTTAATTGCGTCTTGTGGGCTCCTTAGTTGTGGCATGCAAACACTTACTTGCAGCATGCATGTGGGATCTAGTTCCCCAACCAGGGATCGAACCCTTGCCCCTTGCATTGGGAGTGCAGAGTCTTATCCACTGCACCACCAGGGATGTCTCCTCAAGTGCTTTTTTGAGTAGAGAGAAATATTAAAAAGACTAATTGTTACTGAGTTGATAAAATGAATGAGTGAAATCTCTGTTATCCTCAAAGAATGCATTTTCCAATTCAGTAAAAAGTAGTTTATTAGAAATAGATGGAAACTTCTTAACACGGTAAGTGTGTTTGTGTATATGTATGTTGTCTCAAGCTATACACATCCTATTTACTGCTAAAACAGCAGTCTCATTAGATTACGAATAAGACAGGAATGTCCATTCTTAATGTTATTTTTAACATTGTTCTAGAGACATTAGACAACTCAGAGAAGAAACAATTTATATATACATAATTGTAAAGGAGGAATTTAAATTATCATTGTCTAAGCAAATGTTGATTTAAGACAGATAGCTAGCTACAGGATATTTATGAACTATCTAATAATCTTTGCAGAAAATTTTCCTCACCAAATCTATACAGAAAAGTCCAGGGTTTTCAACCAAGTCTTTTGAATAAGAATGAAGTTTGAAAAAGCCTTACAAATCTTCACAAACAACACAGGGAACCTTTTTTCTATTCCCATTTACAGTTAGATTTTTATTTTATTCTCCTTAATAAGTAATATGTAGTATGTGTATGTGCTATAAAATACAAAAGGTATCATAAACAAATATTCAGTGAAAAGTCAGTCTCCTCCCAGCCCTGTCAGATCACTGGTACCAGTTTTTTATGTTCCCTTCCAGAGACTTCTTAGGCATATACAAAACTAGCTTCTCTCTTCATTCTTTTTACATTAATAGTAATATGCCACATATACTGTTCTGTACCTTGTTTTTGTTTTATTTACTTAGCAATATTCTAATGGAAACTGTGCCAAATCAGCACATCCATAGATCCAGAGCATTTTTTTTAACAATTGCAAGATTAGATTATGGTTATATACTATAACTTAACCAGTTGCATATATAGGTTGCTTTCAACCTGTTACTATTACAAGCAAGGCTGGAAAGAAGAGCTTGGTACATGTGTGTCATTTAAGGTAGGCAGTAGATGGGCCTCTGGGCCGAGCAGCTGGAGTTTGTCAAGCAGAGTAAATTGGAACTTTCTTTTCCCTAGACACTCCAAGGACAAAATTAATGGCAGGAGCTGAGGTCTGCTGGAATAAAGAGATAAGAGGACCACATCTATCACTCCTGAAGTCAAGGAAACATCCCCGACTACACACGCACAAGAAGGCTCCTCAGGGGTCAAAAAGGGAGGGGGCATCATCCCATAATATGTGTGGCCATACTCCATTTAGCCTTTGTGCTGGAATTTATCTTGACAAAAAGATGCGCATGCATATAGGGAAGGGTCCTAGGGCAGTTCCGATGTGGAAAAGAAGTGAGATAATTGGCCAGAGGAAAACTAAGATCCAGAAGAACTCCCCCTATATAAACGATTTAACCACCTCTTTACTGCATTCCTCCTCATTAGGAAGGATGCCCATACCCTTTCTCTCTGGGTGTGTATTCCTGTTTTGCTCCTGCCTTAAATAAGTGAACTGCTTCTCTGTGTGCTCTCCCACATGTTGTGCTGTGCTTCTAATAATAAACTTTGTACCTGTTTTTACAGTTTTTGCCTCCTTGAAACATTCTTGCTTCCAAATGAGGCAAGAGCCAGGGTAACTTTGCTTCTAACCTCTAGCACCTGGTGGACTAGTGGCTAGGATTTCTGGTTTTTCATCCAGGCTACTCAGGTTCAATTTCTGGGCAGGGTGCTAAGATCCTGCTTCAAGACTGTTCACTGCTGTTTCTTCAAGAACACTTTGAGTACACTTGTAAGCACATTTGAAAGATAAATTCCTAAATGTGGAATTGCTGGGTCAGTGGGTAAGTCCTTGTATAATTTTGCTAAGTTGTTTTCATGGAGGCTGACAATTTTACTGATTGACAGTTTCACTGATAATGTGAGAGTGCTTACTCTCACTGATGGATAATATCAACTTTATGACATATTAGATTTCTGCTTGAATGTGGTCTGTTCTTCAACTTTCTTGTATCCGCCAGGATAGGCTAAGTTATACCTTAGTCACAAACAACCTCAAAATCTTAGTGGCTTGTAACAAGAAATGTCTTTCCTTTTGGTCAGCTAGGGGCTCTACGCCACATCTCCTTACTCAAAACCTTAGGCTAACATTAAGCTGCCACCATCTTGAACATTGCCAGTTGTCATGGCTAAGGAAAAGAGGGCTCTGGAGAGTCTCACACCATCAATAAATATTGTTTAGCCTGAAAGTAACAAATATTGATTCCCTTTACAACTCATTGACGAGTATTCATTACATGGCCTCACCCACTATAAGAGGGCCAGGAAATGTAGTCATACATGTGCCTAGATGGAAAGCTGAAGATATTGGCAAACAGCAGCTATGACTAACTACTGTATCTGTATTCTGTCCTGTTAACCTGTCAATTCATGTGGTAATAACAAAGGTTTTTCTTTTTTGGAATATTTCTGGCTAGTCTCTCATTTTCATTTTTCCTGTTGAACTAGAATTAGCTTCTCTAACCACCCTCCTCTCTCTAGAAAGAGCCAAATTGTTGGTATTTTTTTACTGTGTCTGCATTAAATTTATAGATTTAAGGAAATTTGACATCTTTGTAATATTACGTTTCTACAACCAAGAAGCAGATATATCTTTTCAGTTATTCACATCTTCTTTTGTATCTTTCATATATTCTTAATGTATATTGTGTATATTTATTAGTATTCTTTTTTGTTATTTTAATGGTCTTTATTTTACTATCATCTGTAAATAATAATTTTAATTCCTTCTTTACAATCAGGTTGGTTTTCTTGAAGGAACAGAAAGGATATAAACATTTCTCAAATAACATATCTATTACCCAATCAAAAATTTTTTCAAAATATTTCATATTAAGGATTTTTCTTTTCATGATCCATCTTTATATTAATCCCAATAAATAAATAGATTAACATTACATCAACAGTAAATACTGTTTACCCCAGCACCTAGAAGCACTTAATCAAATTTTTAAGAATTATATTTGTTTTGTGCTCTGCAAGTGTCTATTATGCCCACCTGTACAAGAACCAGGAGATGATAAGCCATTAATGGAGAATAAGATCCGATTCTACTCACTGGCCCATTCGTCAAACTTGAGAGATGTTGAAAATTAAACATTCACACATAATTAGAGTACGGTTTAAGTAATGTAGGCATTGCTTTCCTATTGCTTTTTGTTTTGTTTTGTTTTGTTTTTTTTTGGCTGCACTGCGTGACATGTGGGATCTTGGTTCCCCGACCAGGGATCAAATCCATGCCCCCTGCAGTGGAAGTACAGAGTCCTAACCACTGGACTGCCAGGAAATTCCCTCCTATTGCATTTTGATTTGTTGTTTTGTTGGGGGGAAGAATCAGCTTTTTACTAAAGTTAAGCAGGTATTACACCTAAGGTTTATTTCATATTGAGGATGAGAACTGCTCATTGCTTCTTATTTCTTTTCACTACCTTGGTGTAATTATGATGTGAAGTTCAACCTAAGAGTATTTTTCTCCCTTACAACTTGTCTTTCATTTCATCCTCCACCTATCTCAGCATTACCCTGTGCTCTTTTTCCTACAACCCATACTTTTAAGAGTTCAATTCTTAGGGACCTCCCCGGTGGCAAAGGGGTTAAGAATCCGCCTGCCAATTCAGGGAACATAGTTCGATCCCTGGTCCAGGAAGATCCCACATGCCTCAGAGCAACTAAGCCCATGCGCCACAACTACTGAGCCTGCACTCCAAAGCCCACAATCCACAACTTCTGAAGCCCACACATCTAAGAGCCTGTGCGCCACAACAAGAGAAGCCACCACAATGAGAAGCCCATGCACCGCAATGAAGAGTAGCCCCCATTCGCCACAACTTAGAGAAAGACTGTGCGCAGCAGTGAAGACCCAACACAGCCAAAAATAAATTTTTTAAAAAAATTCTTAATCACAAGACTGTGAATTAAATAGAAGTCAATAGTTAAAGGCTAATAAGCAGATTATTTGTGAGATTACAGTGCATGTGTAGTTGTGCCTGGGATAGAAGTCCACAGGGAATACAAGACATCAAATCTGAACCCTTTACCCATCATCAAAGTGAAGTCTCATAAAGATCTTATGGAATAATTCAAATTGAAAATAGAGACTTTATAATTACACAGAAATGGAGGGAAAGTCTTTATGGAGCTGACTATGGCAGAGTAAAAACAGACCCACCAAAATAACAGACATCTGAAATTAAAAATGTTTAAGACAAACTTCAGTTATGATAAACAAAGATACCACCTCAGGCTTGATTTTAGAACTTTGGCAATACCAAAAAAAGAGAAAAGCTGTGTACAGACCCAGAGAAAACAATGGTAATAGAAGAAACAGAAGAAAAAAAAATTGCCAAAGGAATGGAATTATCAATAATAAGGCTGAAAAGAATAAAAGACACAAAGACTATTAAAAGGAACTGGTTAGAATTTAAAAACAAAACAAAAACCTAAAGCACTGTGATAAAAAGTATAAAGAAATCTACAACATCCCTTAAGGAAAAAAAAAGTGGCATCAAAATAATAGAGCAGTCAGTAAAATTGAAGCTAACTGAGATGGAAAGATCCAGATTAAAATACAAATGGAATAGACAAATAGGTTATAACAAATCCTGTAAACTTAGTTTTTTCTCCTGCAAATCTCCTCTAAATAATTGGGAGGATGGGGGTGGATTGCAAATAGGAGGAAGGCTCAGTAAAAGAATAACTGAAGAAGTTATTGAAAAGAAAAATAGACCTTTGCCTACAGATTGAGATTTTATGGCATACTTATTTTCCAGATTTGGCACTTAAAGACAGTATACCCATATACCTACCTACCAGTTTATTTATTTATTTAATTTATTTAAACATCTTTATTGTCAACCTAAGAGTATTTTTCTCCCTTACAACTTGTCTTTCATTTCATCCTCCACCTATCTCAGCATTACCCTGTGCTCTTTTTCCTACAACCCATACTTTTAAGAGTTCAATTCTTAGGGACCTCCCCGGTGGCAAAGGGGTTAAGAATCCGCCTGCCAATTCAGGGAACATAGTTCGATCCCTGGTCCAGGAAGATCCCACATGCCTCAGAGCAACTAAGCCCATGCGCCACAACTACTGAGCCTGCACTCCAAAGCCCACAATCCACAACTTCTGAAGCCCACACATCTAAGAGCCTGTGCGCCACAACAAGAGAAGCCACCACAATGAGAAGCCCATGCACCGCAATGAAGAGTAGCCCCCATTCGCCACAACTTAGAGAAAGACTGTGCGCAGCAGTGAAGACCCAACACAGCCAAAAATAAATTTTTTAAAAAAATTCTTAATCACAAGACTGTGAATTAAATAGAAGTCAATAGTTAAAGGCTAATAAGCAGATTATTTGTGAGATTACAGTGCATGTGTAGTTGTGCCTGGGATAGAAGTCCACAGGGAATACAAGACATCAAATCTGAACCCTTTACCCATCATCAAAGTGAAGTCTCATAAAGATCTTATGGAATAATTCAAATTGAAAATAGAGACTTTATAATTACACAGAAATGGAGGGAAAGTCTTTATGGAGCTGACTATGGCAGAGTAAAAACAGACCCACCAAAATAACAGACATCTGAAATTAAAAATGTTTAAGACAAACTTCAGTTATGATAAACAAAGATACCACCTCAGGCTTGATTTTAGAACTTTGGCAATACCAAAAAAAGAGAAAAGCTGTGTACAGACCCAGAGAAAACAATGGTAATAGAAGAAACAGAAGAAAAAAAAATTGCCAAAGGAATGGAATTATCAATAATAAGGCTGAAAAGAATAAAAGACACAAAGACTATTAAAAGGAACTGGTTAGAATTTAAAAACAAAACAAAAACCTAAAGCACTGTGATAAAAAGTATAAAGAAATCTACAACATCCCTTAAGGAAAAAAAAAGTGGCATCAAAATAATAGAGCAGTCAGTAAAATTGAAGCTAACTGAGATGGAAAGATCCAGATTAAAATACAAATGGAATAGACAAATAGGTTATAACAAATCCTGTAAACTTAGTTTTTTCTCCTGCAAATCTCCTCTAAATAATTGGGAGGATGGGGGTGGATTGCAAATAGGAGGAAGGCTCAGTAAAAGAATAACTGAAGAAGTTATTGAAAAGAAAAATAGACCTTTGCCTACAGATTGAGATTTTATGGCATACTTATTTTCCAGATTTGGCACTTAAAGACAGTATACCCATATACCTACCTACCAGTTTATTTATTTATTTAATTTATTTAAACATCTTTATTGTAGTATAATTGCTTTACAATGGTGTATTAGTTTCTGCTTTATAACAAAGTGAATCAGCTATACATATACATATATCCCCATATCTCCTCCCTTTAAACTAGAAAGGAAGAACTATTCTCTGGAGAATAAAAGATAAGAATGACCTCAGACTTTGCAACTCAAATAGTAGAAGATATATTAGAGAAATATTTACAAAACACCAGGCAGTTATCTTGCCTAGCTGTCTGCCTTTTGAAGATAAAGCATTTTTGAACCCTGATACCTGAGAAGAATTTTCAACAGACAAGTACCAGAGAAAGTTATAAAAGACTGGGAATGCAGAGGAAACTTCTGAAATATAAGTGGTAGAGACTGGAGCACTTTAAAGGAAGTGAGGTAGTGATGAAGGAGTGGTAGCTTAGGTATTCAGGAACAAAACATCTCAGTACAGAAACTCCACCTGAGTTGGCACATTCCAGGATCTGGGCCTCCGCACATACAGAAATGCAACCTTACTTTTACTCAGGGATAACCGAGGCCTAGGAAAATCTTGCTAACAAAAGCTCACAAGACTGCCAATTTATAGATTTGCCATGAGAAATAGAATTTTCAGGTAAATTTGAATGTTGACCAGGGGAGTCATGTGAGGAAAACAGAATTTAAAAGTGTATAACTTTGGTGAATTTAGAGTTAGAATAAACCTAAGTGGTTTTTAAAAGTGTTTCTCTGCTACACTTGAAGTATTCTTCCTAGTGTAGGGGTGCTTTCCGGGGGACCTAAGGGTTTGACATTAACTGGCACACACTGGAAACAGCAGGAAATGTATGCTTAATTCTATACATATATAATCTATGCTTCTATATAGATGGACTTGTACTAACACTTTCTCTCTTAAATCCTTTACTACCATTGTCTCTGTTAGCTTTCATATGCAGCTGTAGATAAATATTGGTCAAATATATCACAGATTTTATTTTTACTTTAAATTTAAAAGATATAAAAGGATATATATACACATATATGTGTGTGTATGTGTGTGTGTGTGTGTGTGTGTATATATATATATATATATATATATATATATATATATATATATATATATATATCAAAAGACTCTGTCCTCTCTAGGTTCCTTGTCCCTGCACCAAAAACAGCTTATGTTATCAATTTCAATATCCTTCCAGGGAAAATTTATGCATATTCAAGCAAATGCTTATATTCTTTAGTAGTGAAATATACCAAATCCAACTAATAATAGATGTGTTTACGGTTTTAGTGGCCACTGATATGGTGCAGACCAGTCAGCTATAGGCTGAGCTACAGAGGCTCCATATCAACCCCTGACTGTTAATACAGACATAGAACCTGCCATCTCATTCTCTCAGGCTCAGGTTATTGCAGTAGGGCCAGGTACTGGCCAGTCCAGTGAGGCCACACTGTAACTCATTAACTGAAACTCAGTCATAGGTCTGAGAGAAAGATCTCTTCTGCAATTAGTTTCTATACTCTAACTGAATAAAACAGGGACGTGTCCTGGTTTTCTCAAACTTACAGTTTGTTCACAAGACCACCTTTGGTTATATTAGAAAATAAAGCGATTACATCTTCTAAAGCAGAGTGTTTTGGCACTGTCCTGTTTGGGCAGGGTCTTGACAGACAAATTGCCAGTTTGCTGTTTTGTTGCCAGAAAGATGATCTCTAGATCAGCTAGTTCAAAATAAAAGTTATATTTGGTGATATGTATCTTTTATAATTATTTTAGGTGATATATAAGTAAAAAGTCACTGTAGAAAGTCACTGTGTTCAGTTGACTTGGTGTATTTTTTGCAGCTAGTTTTTCATGGAGTACTCACTGCTCAGAGCTGAGTGTTCTGTGGGTGCTTTATTAAGATTTATTTTATGCAGGCAGTTAGTTTCACCTGCCCTAAAAATTTTTCCAGGTTAGGCTCCAAAATAAATATACAAAAAGCAGTAGCTTTTCTCCATGCCAGAAATAACCAGCTCAGAAAATATAATGGAAAAAAAAATCCCGATCATAACAGTAACAAAAATATATACAATAAAACTGGGAATAAACTAAAGAAAAGTATAAAACCTTTATGACTAAAGCTATGTGAATCTACTGAGAGCCATAAAGTAAGACTAGAATAAATGAAAAACATATCGTGTGCCTGTATATAAAGACCCATTCTCCCTAAAGTAAGCTATAAATTTGATATACTTTCAATCAACTTCCTAACAGGATATTTTTTTAATTGTTTATCTGAAAAAGATTGTGTAAGAATAGGCTTGTAAATATTAAAAAGAAAGAGTAATGATGGAAGTAAATTTTCCTATCGTGTATGAATTGTTGGTATGCTATAGTTATATTAAAACAAAACATTGAGTACTGATTCAGGACATCATGGATAGAAAAAAAAGAACAGACTACAAAATCCAGAAACAGCCCCAGGCGTGTATAAAAAGTGACTGTGAAAAAAGTATAATTTTAAAACAGTGGAGAAAGAATTTTATAAATGCTATTGGAACAAATGACTAACCATTTGGAAAAACAGTTTTAGATCTTTTTTCCATGCCATCGATTCAAGATGGCTTAAACATTTAAATTTGAGATGCAAAACCATCTACATATTAAAAAGGAATATGAGTATTTCTGCAATCTGATGCAGGGAAATCAAAGATTAGAAACCATAAAGCAGGGGCACAAACTCAGTGCCGACAAGGCAACAGCATCAGGCAGGAAATTGAATCATTTGAGTACACTGGGTAGAAAACAAAATTGTACAGTCCTCGATTTCTTTTATTTTGGTTTTTTGATATAGGTAGAGATATTTATATTCGCTGAGAAAATAACAGCGTAAGCACAATAAGTGACCACCAACATTTGGTTCAGACTTAGGAAGTGATAAGCAATGGTGAACATAGTGACAAATGAAAGCATGCTGACCTAAGCCCAGGGTTGCACTCAACACTAGTCTGTAAGATCTCCTCCCAATTGTGCAACAACATGGCAGCTTGGAGGCCCCCAAGGCCACTCAGCACTAAGCAATTGTTGCCATGCAAGAATAAAGCCCAGAGTTACCAGATCTTCTGATCTTTTTCCATGTAAAGCTGGAAAATTGCAAATTTTATGCTAAATCTCCTCAGTTTAAACTATCTCAACATTTAGAACTTTGTATAGGCCAAACAAAACATGTTCACAGGTCAGATTCAGCCCATAGGCCTCAAGTTTTTGAAATCCACTGTGTAGTTTTGGTTTTGGTTTCAAGATTATGCTTACGTCGTTAAATGGGTTGGAATGCTTTCCATCTTTCTGTTTGTTCTTTTCTATACTCTGGATCAATTTATATAGCAGAGGAATTAATCTGTGCAAATTCAGATGGAGTTCCACTTCGATTGCCCTCAGGATCTGCGGCCTTTTTGTGAAGATAGCATTCTATAGTTTCTGAATTTCTTCTTGAGCCCGTTTTGGTTATTTATATTCCTATAAAATCGTACATTTAATCTAGATTTAAGTGAATTCTCTTATAGATTTTTTTTTAATCTCAGCATATCAATAGTTTTTAGCTCTTTCTCATTCTTAGTGTTTTTTTAAATAAATTTATTTATTTATTTATTTTTGGCTGCACTGGGTCTTCATTGCTGTGCACAGGCTTTCTCTAGTTGCGGCGAGTGGGAGCTACTCCTCATTGCGGTGTGCGGGCTTATTGTGGTGGTGGAGCACGGGCTCTAGGCACGCAACCTTCAGTAGTTGTAGCATGTGGGCTCAGTAGTTGTGGCTCACAGGCTCCAGAGCACAGGCTCAGCAGCTGTGGTACACGGGCCCAGCTGCTCCGTGGCATGTGAGATCTTCCTGGACCAGGGCTCAAACCCACGTCCCCTGCATTGGCAGGTGGACTCTCAACCACTATACCACCAGGGAAGCCCCTCATTCTTAATATTTTGTTGGTTTGTTGGTTGATTTCAATTCCCCTCTGGGTTTTTTGGTTTGTTTTCATTCATATATTTTTGTTTGACCTTTATTAATCCCTTCTTCTGGTTTATTTTGTTTGATTTGTCCTTTTTCTGGCTTCTACAGTGAATTCTTTTGTTCATTTATTTTCATAATCCATTTTAGATAGATAATACATGTATTGAAGATTATGTATTTTTTTTCTCAGCACAAGAATTGTTCCCCCAACTTGACCAATTTCTAAATAGTTTATAATTTGTTTACCCTACCTCTTGGACTCAAGTCATTTCAGATTATCTTTTGAATTTCCTAGTAGTTAGTTTTCTTTATCTTTCTTACTGTTGAGTTAATTTTATTGCATCGTAGTCACAGAATGTGGCCTATTTCTACTCTTCTGAATATTCCTTATGACATTATAAAAAATCAGTTTATCTAAATGTAGATGTTCCAGATTCACTTTAAAAGATACAAAGTTCTAAATATATGCTTATTATCTGGTAATGGTATTGTTTGTATCCTGTCTGTCTCTCTCTTTTTTTTTTCTTTTTGTGACCCGTTAAAGTCTAAGAGAGGTATATTAGGCTCCCACAATGATTATGTTTTTACCAAATTCTGTGTTTCTAATAACCTTTGTTTCTGTATTTTGATACTATATTAAGTTTTGTGTCTGTTATACTTTATTTAGTTTTATATATGTATATAATTTTTTAATCACTATAAAACATCATTGTTGGGACTTCGCTGGTGACGCAGTGGTTAAGAATCCGCCTGCCAATGCAGGGGACATGGGTTCGAGCCCTGGCCCAGGAAGATCCCACATGCTGTGGAGCAACTAAGCCCATGCGCCACAACTACTGAGCCTGTGCTCTAGAGCCAGCAAGCCACAACTACTGAGCCATGTGCCACAACTACTGAAGCCTGTGTGCCTAGAGCCCATGCTCCACAACAAGAGAAGCCACCGCAATGAGAAGCCCACGCATCCCAACGAAGAGTAGCCCCCGCTTGCCGCATTTAGAGAAAGCCCACACGCAGCAATGAAGATCCAACACAACCAAAAATAAATAAATAGATAACATTAAAAAAAAAATCATTGTCCCATATAACTTTTTTTGCCTTCATTTCTACTCTTTTTAAAATTGGCATTCCTACTTTTTCTGATAATATTTGCCAGGTATATTTTTCGTTTTTGTGTTGCCACCTTCATTTAAAAATTTCTTAGAATCATTTTACATGTTTTCTTATAAACAGCTTATAGCTGATAATTGTATTTATGTAATCTTAGAGTCTCTTTTAATAGGGAGCCATTTTTTCTGATAATTAACTTTAGATCTTGTTACTGCCATTTTATTTTATATTTCTTTCATTTGCTCTCTTATGACTACTACCCCTTTTTATTTCCTTTCTAGATTTTGTTGAAATGATCAAGTTTTTCTTTGCTTCATTTTTCTCCTTCATCCCATTTGTGGCTCACTACATTTTTTTTAAATTTTATTTATTTTTGGCTGCATTGGGTCTTCGTTGCTGCGCGTGGGCTTTCTCTAGTTATGGCAAGCGGGGGCTATTCTTCGTTGCGGTGCATGGACTTCTCATTGCAGTGGCTTCTCTTGTTGCGGAGCACAGGCTCTAGGTGTGCAGGTTTCAGTAGTTGTGGCACACGGGCTCAGTAGTTGTGGCTCACGGACTCTAGAGTGCAGGCTCAGTAGTTGTGGTGCACGGGCTTAGTTGCTCCACAGCATGTGGGATCTTCTCAGACCAGGGATTGAACCCATATCCCCTGCATTGGCAGGCAGATGCTTAACCACTGCACTACCAGGGAAGTCCGTGTGGCTGCTACGTTTTAGCACGTGTATTTGTTGTCGTTGTTTGATTTTTTTGTTTACTTGTAGATGCTTTTTATAAAGTGAGGAAGTTCCCTTCTATTCCTATATTTCTGGGAGTTCTTATAAAAAATGAGTATTGAATCCTGTCAGATGCTTCTTTTTTTCATCAGTTGATATGATCATGTGATTTTTTTTCCTTCTTTAGCCATTTAATATGGTGGATTATATATATATATATATATATATAAACATTAAACTAGCTTTGCATCCCTAGAATAAACCCTACTTGGTCATGGTGTAAAACTTCTTATATATTGCTGAATTCTACTAGTTAATATTTTGTTAAGAATTTTTGTGTCTTTATTCATGAGACACTGACCTTATCTAGTTTGGCTGTCAGGGTTAACACTAGCTTCAAAAAATGAGTTGAGGGCTTCCCTGGTGACACAGTGGTTAAGAATCCACCTGCCAGTGCATGGGACACAGGTTTGAGCCCTAGTCTGGGAAGATCCCACATGCTGCGGAGCAACTAAGCCTGTGCTCCACAACTACTGAGGCCTCGTTCTACAACTGCTGAAGCCCACATGCCTAGAGCCTGTGCTCTGCAACAAGAGAAGCCAACACGATGAGAAGCACATGCACCACAACGAAGAGTAGCCCCAGTCGCTGCAACTAGAGAAAGCCTGTGTGCAGCAACAAAGACCCAACACAGCCAAAAATAAATGAATAAATTTATTTTTTTAAATGAGACATTGAGAAATGTTCCATTCTATTTTCAGGAAGTGATTGTCAAGAATTGGTGTTTATTCTTCTTTAAACATTTGGTAGAATTCTCTGGTAAAATTATCTGGGCCTGGAGCTTTCCTTTGGTGAATTTTTTAATGCCAAATTAAATTTATTTAATAGTTGTAGAACACATAGTGATTGCCCATAGTCATTCTTTCAGAGTAGGTCTGCTGGCAACATATTCTCTTTGTTTTCCTTCATGTAAGCATGTCTTGATTTTTATTCCTGAAGGATATTTTCATCAGATATAGGATTCTGGGTTGACATTTCTTTTCTTTCAGCACTTGAAAAATGTTGTGTCACTTCCTCTGGCCTCTATCATTTCTGATGAGAAATCTCTCTTTCAAACTGTTTTTCCACTAAAGATAATACATATTTGTCTCTGGTTGCTTTCAAGGTGTTTCTTTTTTTTCCTTTAGCTTTAATAAGTTTGACTGGATGTGTCTTGGTGTAGATTTGGCTTTGGGGGGGGGGGGGGTTATTCTGTTTGCTCATCTTCTTGAATTTATACATTTCTGTCTTTTGTAAAATCTGGAAGCTTTCAACCATTTCTTTGAGTACTTTTTCAGCCCTGCCCTCTTTCTCCTCTCCTGGGAATTCAGTGACATGAATGTTAAATTTGTATTATAGTCCCACATGTCCCTGAGACTCTGTTCATTTTTCCTTCAATCTATTTTCTCTCAGTTGTTCAGATTGAGTAGTTTCTATTATTCTTTTAGGTCACTGACACTTCCCTCTTTCTCTTTCATTCTCTTGCTGAGCCCATCCACTGTGTTTTCTATTTCAGTTATGGTATTTTACAGTTCTAAAATTTTTGTTTTGTTCTTCTCTGGTCTTCTTTGCTGAGACTTATTTTTTTCAGGGTTTTCTTTTCTCGTCATTGAAGTGTAGTTGATTTACAATATTAGTTTCAGGTGTACAACATAGTGATTCAATATCTTTATAGATTATACTCCATTTAAAGGTATTACAAAATACTGACTATATTTCCCAGTGCTGTATGTTGCTTATTTATTTTATACATAGTAGTTTGTGTCTCTTAATTCCATACCCCTATCTTGCTCCTCCGTCCTTTCCCCTCCCCACTGGTAACCACTAGTTTGTTCTCTATATCTGTGAGCCTGTTTCTGTTTTGTTTTATACATTCATTTTATTTTTTAGATTCCACATATAAGTGATAACATACAGTATTTGTCTTTTTCTGACTTATTTCACTAAGCATAATTCCCTCTAGGTCCATCCATGATACTGCAAGTGGCAGAATGTCATTCTTTTTTAATGGCTGAGAAATATTCGTGTGTGTGTGTGTGTGTGTGTGTGTGTGTATGCCACATTTTCTTTATCCATTCGTGTGTTGATGGACACTTAGGTTGCATTCATATCTTGGCTACTGTAAATAATGCTGTGAACATTGGGGTATATATATCTTTTCAAATTAGTGTTTTCATTTTCTTTGCTGAGATTTTTCCATGTTTTCATTTGTTTCAAACATGTTTATAATTGCTTGTTGAAATATCTTTAGATTGCTGCCTTAAAATCTTTGTTAGAAATTCTAACATTTCTGTCATCTCAGTTATGGCGTTGTTGATTGTTTTTTCATTCAGTCTGTGATCTTTTTAGTTCTTGGTATGATGAGTGATTTTCAGTTGAAACCTGGACATTTTGTATATTATGTATAAGTTTCTGGATTTTACTTAAACTTTCTGTGTTACCTGGCTTCCTCTGACACTGCTCTGGCAGTGAAAAAGATAGAGCACCACTTCATTACTGCCAGGCGAGGCTAGAAGTCCAGGTTCTCCCTTCAGCCTTTGTTGACACAGGGGAGTGGGGGAGCTCCTTGTTATTGGTGGGCAGGGTTGGGAGTTCCAGCTCTCCACTGGGCTTTCACTGATACCTCTTTGACTGGGAGGGGTAGGAATGCTTATTGCTGCAGTGTAGTGGTAAACTCCTGATTCTGCACTATACCTCCTCTGTCACAACCTCAGAGGGGAAGGGTTCAGTCACCTTTTTACTGCTGGATAGAGGTGGAAATCCAGGCAACTTCCATATGTGGTCTCCACTGATATTACCACCTGGCAGGTCTTCATTACCACCTGGCAGGATAGAATTTCCAGCTTCCTACTTGGCCTTTTCTGACACTACCCCAGGCTTAGGGCAAGGATGGAGATCTCGGCTGTCCATTTAGCCTTTGCTGGCATGTGTAGGGGTGGGCCATAGTTCTGGGATGTTTAGAGTAGAGCAGTTACGATCTGAAAGTTTTCTGCCTTCCTAGGATACCCTTTTTGTGGTCCAGTGCCCAGATAGAACAGGTTTATCGGGGCTATTTTTGGTTTCACCTGTTCTCATTTCTGGTTTGCCAACTTCTAAAGCTCCAAATCTGGGATATATGAGACAAAAAGAAATCTCAGAACCCACTACCATGTTGTTCCTTAGGTTTTGAGGTTCTGAGCTAGTGTGCCTTTTTCTCAGCATCTTTCAGAGTATTCTCATCAACTTCTCATTGTTTTATATATAATGTCCAAAGTTTTTAGTTGTATTTAGATGGAGAAATAGGAAATGTATGTCTACTCTATCTTTCTGCAACCAGCATGTCTTTTGATGGAGGTATAGGCAGTGACCTCTGATGTCTTCTATTTTTTTTATTAGAATTAACTGAAGTACTTTATTAGCATGTTTAGAGCAGTGCAACTCAATGATAGCTATTATTACATATATGCAAATGCAAACATACATAAGTGTATAACATTTTTAATATATAACATATCTGGAATTATGTCTTATCTGTTGTTCCTCAGCTTTCTTTTTTTTCACTTAATAGCTCTTGGAGCTCTGTCTATATCAGAATATATAGACCCACTTCTATATCAGAATATATAGACCCACCTCTTTTTAACAGATGCATTTCACAGTTAAGATGTACCATAATTTAACCTCTTGCATATTGAACATTGGTTCATTCTTAATTTCATTGTGTTGCAAATAAATATCTATATCTATACATCTTTGTCCACATTTCTTTAATATAGAGTCATAAATTAAGTTGCTGACTCAACTAAATTCTAAATGGGCATACCCATTTAGCATTTTGATTGCAATCCAAATAGTCTTCCAAATGGATTTCTTCACATTTAAATCCCACCTACAGTTAGAAGATTTTTAAGATTTTTCATTCTAGATCTCAAAAAAATGCCATTGGTAATTTGATAGGGAATGCATTGGATCTGTAGATTGCCTTGGGTATTATAGTCATTTTGACAATATTGATTCTTCCCATCCAAGAACATGGTATATCTTTCCATCTGTTTGTGTCATCTTCAATTTCTTTCATCAGCATCTTACAGTTTTTGGAGTACAGGTCTTTTGCCTCCTTAGATAGGTTTATTCCTAAATTTTTTTTTTTTTTTTTGCTGTAAGCGGGCCTCTCACTGCTGTGACCTCTCCCATTGCGGAGCACAGGCTCCGGATGTGCAGGCTCTGGATGTGCAGGCTCCGGATGCACAGGCTCAGCGGCCATGGCTCACGGGCCCAGCCGCTCCGCGGCATGTGGGATCCTCCCGGACCGGGGCACGAACCCGTGTCTCCTGCATCGGCAGGCAGACTCTCAACCACTGCGCCACCAGGGAAGCCCTATTCCTAAATATTTTTTTTTGATGCAGTGGTAAATGCTGTTGTTTCCTTAAATTCTATTTCTGATCTTTCATTGTTAGTGTATAGAAACGCGAGAGATTTCTGTGTATTAATTTTGTATCCTGCAACTTTACCGAATGCATTGATGAGCTTTAGTAGTTTTTTGGCAGCATCTTTAGGACTTTCTATGTATTGAATCATGTCATCTACAAATAATGACAGTTTTACTTCTTCCTTTCCAATTTTGATTCCTTTTATATCTTTTTCTTCTCTGAAGGTTGTGGCTAGGACTTCTAAAACAATCTTGAACAAAAGTGGTGAGAGTGGACATCCTTGTCTTTTCCTTAGCATAGAGGAAATGCTTACAGCTTTTCACCGTTGAGTATGATGTTAGTTTTGGGTTTGTCATATATGGCCTTTATTATGTTGAGGTAGGTTCCCTCTATGCCCACTTTCTGGAGAGGTTTTATCATAAATCAGTGTTGAATTTTGTCAAAAGCTTTTTCAACATCTATTGAGATGATATGGTTTTTATTCTGCAGTTTAGTGTGGTGTATCACACTGATTGATTTGCAGATATTGAAAAATCCTTGCATCCCTGGGATAAATCCCACTTGATCATAATGTATTATCCTTTTAATGTGTTGTTGGATTTGATTTGCTAGTATTTTGTTGAGGATTTTTGCATCTATGTTCATCAGTGATATTGGCCTGTAATTTTTTGTGGTATCTTTGTCTGGTTTTGATATCAGGGTGATGGTGACCTCATAGAATGAGTTTGGGAGTGTTCCTTCCACTGCAATTTTTTGAAGTAGCTTCAGAAGAATAGGTGTTAACTTTTCTCTAAATTTTTTATAGAATTCACGTGTGAAGCCATCTGGTCCTGGACTTTTGTTTGTTGGAACTTTTTAAATCACAGTTTCAATTTCAGTACTTGTGACGGGTCTATTCGTATTTTCTATTTCTTCCAACTTCAGTCTTGGGAGATTAGGCCTTTCTAAGAATTTGTCCATTTCTTCTAGGTTGTCCATTTTATTGGCATATAGTTGCTTGTAGTAGTCTCTTAAGATCTTTTGTATTTCTGTGATGTCAGTTGTAAATTCTCCTTTTTCATTTCTAATTTTATTGATTTGAGCCCTGTCCCTTTTTTTCTTGGGGAGTCTGGTTTATCAATTTTGTGTCTCTTTTCAAAGATCCAGCTTTGAGTTTCATTGATCTTTGCTACTGTTTTCTTTGTCTCTCTTTCATTTATTTCTGCTCTGATCTTTATGATTTCTTCCCTCCTACTAGCTTTGAGTTTTGTTTGTTCTTCTTTCTCTAGTTGCTTTAGGTGTAAAGTTAGGGTGTTTATTTGAGATTTTTCTTGTTTCCTGAGGTAAGACTGTATTGCTGTAAACTTCCCTCTTAGTTCTGCTTTTGCTGTGTCCCATAAGTTTTGGATCATCGTGTTTTCGTTTTCATTTGTCTCTAGGTGTTTTTTGATTTACTCTTTCATTTCTTCAGTGATCCATTGGCTGTTTTGTAACATATTGTTTAGCCTTCACGTGTTTGTGTCCTTTACAGGTTTTTTCTTGTAGTTGATTTCTAGTCTCATAGTGTTGTAGTCAGAATAGATGCTTGATATTATTTCAGTTTTCTTAAATTTACTGGGGCTTGCTTTGTGGCTCAGCATGTGACCTATCCTGGAGAATGTTCCATGTGCACTTGAGAGGAATGTGTATTCTGCTTCTTTCAGACAGAATGTTCTATAAATGTCAATTAGGTTCATCTGCTATAATGTATAATTTAAGGCCTGTGTTTCCATATTGCTTTTCTGTCTGGATGATCTGTCCATTGATGTAAGTGGGGTGTTAAAGTCCTCCACTACTATTGTGTTGCTGTTGATTTCTCCTTTCATGGCTGTTAGCATTTGCCTTACATATTGAGGTGCTTCTATGTTGGGTGCATATATATTTACAATTGTTATATCTTCTTCTTGGATTGATCCCTTGATCATTATGTAGTGTCCTTCTTTGTCTCTTTTAACAGTCCTTAAAGTCTATTTTGTCTGATAAGTGTTGTCACTTGCACTTTCTTTTAATTTCCATTTGCATGGAATACATTTTTCCATTCCCTCACTTTCAGTCTGTATGTGTCCCTAGATCTGAAGTGGGACTCTTGTAGACAGCATACATATGGGTCTTGTTTTTTAATCCATTCAGCCAGTCTGTGTCTTCTGGTTGGAGCATTTAAGCCGTTTACCTTTAAGGTAATTATCAATACTTGTGTTCTTATTGCCATTTTGTTGATTGTTTTGGATTTGTTTTTGTAGGTCTTTTTCTTCCCTTCCTCTTTTCTTCTCTTGTGATTTGATGAATAGCTTTAGTGTTGTGTTTGGATTGCTTTTTCTTTTTTGTGTGTGTATCTATTGAAGACTTTTGGTTTGCGGTTACAATGAGGTTTTGATATAGCAGTCTGGATATACACAAGATTGTTTTAAGTAGCTGGTCTGTTAATCTAAAATGCATTTCCAATATCATGCATTTGTACTCTCCTCTTCCCACAGTTGCTGGTTTTGATATTATACTTGTGTGTGGATGATTTCCTACCTTTACTGTATGTTTGCCTTTACCAATGAGCTTTCCCATTCATAGTTTTCTTACTTCTAGTTGTGGCCTTTTCTTTTCCACCTAGAGAAGTTCCTTTAGCATTTGTTGTAAAGTTGGTTTGGTTGTGAGCTTTTGCTTGTCTGTAAAGCTTTTAATTTCTCTGTCAAATCTGAATGAGAGCCTTGCTGGGTAGAGTATTCTTGGTTGTAAGTTTTCCCCTTTCATCACTTTAAATATATGGTGCCATTGCCTTCTGGCCTGCAAGAGTTTCTGCTGGAAAATCAGCTGATAACTTTATGGGGATTCCTTTTTATGTTATTTGTTGCTTTTTCCTTGTTGTTTTTAATATTTTCACTTTGTCTTTTATTTTTGTCAATTGGATTAATATGTGTCTTGGCATGCTCCTCTTTGGGTTTATCCTGTATGGGACTCTGCGCTTCCTGGACTTGAGTGAGTGTCTCCTTTCCCATGTTAGGGAAGTTTTCGGCCATTATCTCTTCAAATATTTTCTCAGGCCCTTTTGCTCTCTCTTTTCCTCCTGGGACCCCTATAATGCGAATGTTGGTGTGTTTAATGTTGTCCCAGAGGTCCCTTAGGCTGTCCTCATTTCTTTTCATTCTTTTTTCATTTTACTGTTCTGTGGCAGTGATTTCCAGCAGTCTTCCAGCTTACTTATTCGTTTTTCTGCCTCATTTATTCTTCTATTGATTCCTTCTAGTGTATTTTTCATTTCAGTTATTGCGTTGTTCCTCACTGTTTGTTCTTTAGTTCTTATAGGTTCTTGTTAACATTTCTTGTTTTTTCTCCATCCATGCCTCCATTCAATTTCTGAGATTTTGGATCATCTTTACTGTCATTACTCTCAATTTTTCAGGTAGATTGCCTATCTCCACTTCACTTAGTCGTTATTCTGGGGTTTTAGCTCGTTCTTTCAGCTGCCATCTCATTTTGTCTAACTTTCTGTGTTTGTGCTCTCCGTTTCTCAGGCTTCACGTTTATAGTTCTTCTTGCTTCTGGTGTCTGCCCCCTGGTGGGTGAGGTTTGTCCAGGGGCTTGTGTAGGCTTCCTGGTGGATGGAACTGATGCCTGCCCACTGGTAGGTGAAGCTGAGTCTTGTCTCTCTGGTGGGCAGGGCCGTGGCAAGGGATGCGTTTAGAGGCAGCCATGGGCTCAAGATGACGTTAGGCAGCCTGTTTGTTGCTGCGTGGAGCTGTGTTCCCACTCTGTTGGTTGTTTTGCCTGAGGCGTCCCAGCCCTGGAGACTTCAGGCTGTTGGGTGGGGCCAGGTCTCAGTGCCAAAATGGTGACCTCCAGGAGAGCTCACACAGATGAATATTCCCTGGGGCCTCCACCACAAGTGTCCTTGTCCCACAGTGAGCCACAGCCAATGCCTGCCTCCCCAGGAGACCCTCCAAGACCTGCAGGTAGGTCAGGCCGAGACTCCTATGGAGTCACTGCTTTGCCCTGGGTCTCAGTGTACATGAAACCTTGTGTGTGCCCTCCAAGAGTGTAGTCTCTGTTTCCCCCAGTCCTGTAGAGCTCCTCCACTCAAGCCTCACTGACCTTCAAAGCCAAGTGCTCTGAGAGTTCCTCCTCCTAATGATAGACCCCCAGGCTGGGGAGCCTGATTTGGGGCTCTGAGCTCTCATTCTTGTGGGAGAACCTCTATGATATAATTATTTTCCGGTTTGTGGGTCACCCACCTGGCAGGTATGAGATTTGATTATATTGTGAAAGCTCCCCTCCTACTGTCTCGTTGTTGCTTCTTCTTTGTCTTTGGGTGCAAAATATCTTTTTTGGTAGGTTCCAGTGTTTTTTGTTAATGGCTGTTCAATAGTTGGTTGTGATTTTGGTGTTTTTGTGAGAGGAGGTGAGCTCAAGTCCTTTAACTCCACCATCTTGTCCTCAGTCCTAAACTCAGTGTGGATCCAGGCGACCGCCACCAGCATGAGTGTGAGCCAGTGTGTCTGCATCATGGTCCCATCCCAGTCTCTGGAGGGCGCAGAGCAGGGCAGCTGCAGAGAACTCTAAGGGAAGGTGGGAGCTTCACAGATCGCCAGCCTCAGAGGCGTGTATATACCCCAATTTTTTAATTTAGGTATAGTTGGTATAAAATATATACATTTCAGGTGTACAACATAATGATTCACAAATTTTAAACGTTGTATTCCATTTACAGTTATTAACTATAGATCCTTGTAGCTTATTTATCTTATACATAGTAGTTTGTACCTCTTAATCCCCTACTGCTATCTTACCCCTCCCTCCTTCCCTCTCCCCACTGGTAACCTCTCATTTGTTCTCTACATCTCAAGTCTGTTTCTGTTTTGTTGTATTCACTAATTTTATTTTTTAGATTCCACATATAAGTGGTATCATACAGTATTCATCTTTTCTGTCTGACTTATTTCACTCAGCATAATAGCCACCAAGTCCATCCGTGTTACTGCAAATGGCAAAATTTTCCTTCTTTTTTATGGCTGAGCAGTATCCCATTGTATGTATGTGTGTGTGTGTATACACACACACACACACACACACCACATCTTTATCTATTCATCTGTTGATGGAAACACGTCTTTATCCATTCATCTGTTGATGGACACTTAGGTTACTTCCATATCTTGGCAATTGTATATAATGCTGATATGAACACTGGGGTGCATGAATCTTTTCAAATTCGTGTTTTTGTTGATAAAGACCCAGGAGTGAAATTTCTGGGTCACATGGTAGTTCTATTTTTAGCTTTTGGAGACACCTCCATACTGTTTTCCATAGTGGCTGCATCAGTTTACATTCCCACCAACAGTGTACAAGGGTTCCCTTTTTTCCATATCCTCGCCAACATTTGTTATTTGTGTTCTTTTTGATGATAGCCATTCTGACAGGTGTGTGATGATACCTCATTGTGGTTTTAATTTGCATTTTTCTGATGATTAACAGTGTTGAGCATCTTTTCATGTGCCTGTTGGCCATCTATATGTCTTCTTTGAAAAAATGTCTATTCAGATCTTCTGCTTATTTTTTAATTGGATTGTTTGTTTTTTTGATGTTGAGTTGTATGAACTGTTTATATATTTTGGATATTAATCTTTTATTGGTCATATCATCTGCAAATATTTTTCCCATTCAGTAGGTTGTCTTTTTGTTTTGTTGATGGTTTCCTTTGCTGTGATCTCTCTTTATTTCCCTTGATGTACCACAATTTTTTTAATTGAAGTATAGTTGATTTACAATGTTGTGTTCATTTCTGCTGTACAGTAAAGTGATTCAGTTATACATATTCTTTTTCATAATCTTTTCCATTATGGTTTATCACAGGTTATTGAATATAGTTCCCTGTGCTATACAGTAGGACCTTGTTGTTTATCCATCCTATATATACTAGTTTGCATCTGCTAACCCCAAACTCTCACTCCATCCCTCCCCCAACCCCCATTGCCCTTGGCAACCACAAGTCTGTTCTCTATGTCTATGAGTCTGTTTCTGATTCATAGATAAGATCATTTGTGCCATATTTTAGATTCCACATATAAGTCATATCATATAGTATTTGTCTTTTTCTGACTTACTTCACTTAGTATGGTAGTCTCTAGGTCCATCCATGTTGCTGCAAATGGCATTATTTCATTCTTTTTTACATCTGAGCAGTATTCTATTGTGTATATGTGTGTGTGTGTATATACATATATGTGTGTGTGTGTATATATATATACACATATACATATACCACGTCTTTATCCATTCATCTATTGATGGACATTCAGGTTGTTTCCATGTCCTGGCTACTGTAAATAGTACTGCTATAAACATAGTGGTGCATGTGTGTTTTCAAATTAGAGTTTTGTCAGGATATATGCTCAGGATTGAGATTGCTGGATCATATGGCAACTCTATTTTTAGTTTTTTGAGGAATCTCTGTACTGTTTTCCATAGTGGCTGCACCAACTTACATTCCCACCAACAGTGTAGGAGGGTTTCCATTTCTCCACATCCCCTCTAGTATTTGTTATTTGTAGGCTTTTTAATGATGGCCATTCTGACTGGTGTGAGGTGGTATCTCATTGTAGTTTTGATTTTCATTTCTCTAATAATTAGCAGTGATGAGCATCTTTTCATGTGCCTGCTGGCCATCTGTGTGTCTTCTTTGGAGAAATGTCTGTTTAGGCCTTCTGCCCATTTTTCAATTGTGTTGTTTGGTTTTTTGTTGTTGTTGAGTTGCATGAGCTCTTTGTATATTTTGGAAATTAAGCCCTTGTCAGTCTCATTATTTGCAAATATTTTCTCCCAGTCCATAGGCTGTCTTTACATTTTGTTCATGGTTTCCTTTGCTGTGCAAAAGCTTATAAGTTTGATTAGGTCC
>NW_006781776.1:87048-159770 GCF_000442215.2 Lipotes vexillifer | reverse complement strand
TTTTTTTTTTTTTTTTTTTTTTTTTTTTTTTTTTTTTTTTTTGTGGTACTCGGGCCTCTCACTGATGTGGCCTCTCCCATTGCGGAACACAGGCTCCAGACGCGCAGGCCTAGCGGCCATGGCTCACAGGCCTATCCACTCCGTGGCATGTAGGATCTTCCCGGACCAGGGCACGAACCCGTGTCCCCTGCATTGGCAGGCAGACTCTCAACCACTGTGCCACCAGGGAAGCCCCTAATATTTATTTATTTATTTGGTTGTGCCAGGTCTTAGTTGTGGCAGGTGGGCTCCTTAGTTGCGGCATACAGTCTCCTTAGTTATGGCATGCAAACTCTTAGTTGAAGTGTGCATGTGGGATCTAGCTCCCTGAGCAGGGATCGAACCCAGGCCGCCTGCATTGGGAGCATGGAGTCTTAGCCACTGCACCACCAGGGAAGTCCCCCCATCTGTTTATTTTTGCTTTTATTTCTGTTGCCTTGGGAGACTGACCTAAGAAAACATTGATACAGTTTATGTCAGAGAATGTTTTGCCTGTGTTCTCTTCTAGGAGTTTTATGGTGTCATGTCTTATATTTAAGTCTTTATGCCATTTTGAGTTTACTTTTTTGTATGGCGTAAGGGTGTGTTCTAACTTCATTGATGTACATGCAGCTGTCCAACTTTCCCAACACCACTTGCTAAAGAGATTTTCTTTTTCCCATTGTATATTCCTGTCCCCTTTGTCAAAGATTAATTGACCATAGGTGTGTGGGTTTATTTCTGGGCTCTCTATTCTGTTCCTTTGATCCATGTCTGTTTTTGTGTCAATACCATGCTGTTTTGATTACTGTAGTTTTGTACTGTTGTCTGAAGTCTAGGAGGGTTATGCTTCCTGCTTTATTCTATTTTTTCAGGCAATTCTGGGTCTTTTATGGTTCCATATAAATTTTTGGATTATTTGTTCTAATTCTGTGAAAACCATCATGGTGTACCACAATTTCTTTATCCATTCATCCATTGATGGACATTGGGTTCTTTCCATATTTTGGTTATTGTGAATAGTGCCGTTAAGAACATTCATGGGGACTTCCCTGGAGGCACAGCGGTTGAGAATCTGCCTGCCAATGCAGGGGACGCAGGTTCGAGCCCTGGTCCAGGAAGATCCCACATGCCACAGAGCAACTAAGCCCATGTGCCACAACTACTGAGCCTGCACTCTAGAGCGCGCAAGCCACAACTACTGAAGCCCCCATACCACAACTACTGAGGCCTGTGCACCTAGGGCCCGTGCTCTGCAACAAGAGTAGCCCCCGCTCTCTGCAACTAGAGAAAGCCCAGGCACAGCAATGAAGACCCAACGCAGCCAAAAATAAATTAAAAATTAAGAAAAAAAAAGAACATTCATTTACAAAGATTTGCTTAAGTACCTGTTTTCAGTTCTTTTGGGTATATTCCTAGGAGTGGAACTGCTGGGCCATATGATAATTCTATGTTTAACTTCTTGAGGAACCACCAAAATGTTTTCCACAGTGGCTATACAATTTTACATTCCTACCAGCAATCCACGAGGGTTCAAATTTCTTCATATCTTTACTAATGCTTGTTATTTTCTGTGCTGTTTTCAAAATACCCATCCTTGTGGGTGTGAAGTGGTATTTCATTATGGTTTTGGTTTGCATTTCTCTAATGACTAACGATGTGGAGCATCCTTTTATGGGCTTATTTCATTTGTATATCTTGTTTGGAGAAATGGCTATTTAAGACATTTGCCCATTTTTAAACTGGGCTGTCTTCTTGTTAAGTTGCAAAAGTTCTTTATGTAATCTGGATACTAAATGCTTATGAGATATATGATTTACAAACATTTTCTCCCATTTTGTAGTTTGTATTTTCACTTTCTTGTTAATGTCCTTTCATGCACAAAAATGTTAAATTCTGATGAAGTCTAATTTATCTTTTTTTGCTTTTTTTCTTTTGTGGCTCATGCTTTTGATGTCAAATCTAAGAATCCATTGCCAAATCCAAGGTCATGGATATTTACCTCTAAGTTTTCTTTTAAGAGTTTTCTAGTTTTAGCTTTTCTGTTTAGGTCATTAGTTGATTTTGAGTTAACTTTTGTACAGGATATGAGGAAGGGGGTCCTACTTTATTCGTTTGTATGTGAATATCCAGTTGTTCCAGTACCATTTCTTAGACTATTTTTTCCCCATTGAATGGTCTTCATGTTCTTGTCAAAAATCAACTGGTCCTAGATGTTTGGAGTTTATTTCTGGATTCTCAAGTCTATTCCATTGGTCTATATGTCTGTCTTTATGTGAATACCACAGAGTTTTAACTACTGTAGCTTTGTAGTAAGTTTTGAAATTGGGAAGAGTGTAAGTCTTCCAACTCTGTTCTACTTTTTCAAAATTGTTTTGGCTATTCAGGGCCACTTGCAATTCCCTAAGAATTTGAGGACTGCTTTTCCATTTCTGCAAAATTTTGCTTGGAATTTTGATAGTGATTGCACTGAACCTGCAGATTGCTTTGGGCAGTCAGTCATCCCATTATTTTGGTTTGTTGTATTTTTATTTTCATCCAGCTCAAAATGTTTTCTAATTTTCTTTTTGTTTTCTCCTTCAACATATAGGCTGCTTACAAATATAATGTTTACTTTACAAATATTTGTGGGTATCCTAAATTTCCTCCTTTTGATGACTTCTAATTTAATTCCATCATGGTCAGAGGACATACTTTGTTGAGTTTCAATCCTTTTAAATTTATTGAAACTTGTTTTATGACCTAGCGCAGGGGTTGGCAAATTATGCATGGCCTGCTTGTTTTTGTAAATAGAGTTTAGTGGGACACAGTCATACCCATTCATTAAAGTGTTGTCTGTGGCTGCTTTTGAGTTAAAATAGCAGAGTTGAGTAGCTGTGACAGAGACTGTATAGGCAACAAGCCTAAAATATTTACTATGTGGTCCTTTAAGAAACTTTTTTACCAACCTCTGGCCTACCATAAGGTCTATGACTGTTCCAATTGTGCTTAAGAAGAATGTGTATTCTGCTCCTTAGGTAGAATGTTCTTTAAGTGTCAGGTCACATTGGTTGTTCGTGTTATTTAACTCTTATGTTATCTTTGGTGATTTTTGGTGTAATTGTTCTACCCATTATTATGAGGGAGATACTGAAGTTTTCAACTATTATTGTTGAATTATCTATTTTCCCCTTTAATTTTGTCAGTTTTGCCTTATGTATTTTGGGTCAGCTGTTAGGTTGACATATCTTCCTGATAAATTGACCATTTTATTGTAAAACATCTTACTTTGTCTCTAGTAAAAATTTTTTTGGCTTAAAGTATATTTTGTCTGATACTGGCATAGCCACTCTAGCTCTCTCTTTTTTTTTTTAATATAAATTTATTTATTTATTTATTTTTGGCTGTGTTGGGTCTTTGTTGCTGAGCATGGGCTTTCTCTAGTTGCAGCGAGCGGGGGCTACTCTTCGTTGGGGTGCACAGACTTCTCACTGCGGTGGCTTCTCTTGTTGCAGAGCACAGGCTCTAGGCATGCGGGCTTCAGTAGTTGTGGCACGCAGCCTCAGTAGTTGTGGCTCGTGGGCTCTAGAGCGCAGGCTCAGTAGTTGTGGCACATGGGCTTAGTTGCTCCACGGCATGTGTGATCTTCCCAGACCAGGGCCCAAACCCGTGTCCTCTGCATTGGCAGGCGGATTCATAGCCACTGCGCCACCAGGGAAGTCCCACTGTAGGTCTCTTATGCATATTCTTTGCAAGATGTATCTTTTCACATCATCCTATGTCTTTGAATATAGTGTGTTTCTTGATTACAAAAAAACCCCACAAAGGTTGTTTTTTGTCTTTGGGTTTTTTTAATCCATTCAGCCAATGTCTGCCTTTAATTGGAGCAATCTATTCACATTCAATGTTATTATTACTATGCTTGATATATGTGCTATTTGCCATTTGTTTCCTGTGTGTTTCGTGTCCTTTTTCTGACTTTTTTGTATTAAATGGATATTTTCCATTTTAATTCCTTTTTTGAATTTTGAAACATTTTTTCTTAACTGATATTTTATTGAGATAATTGTAGATTCATAGGCATTTGTAAGAAATAATACAGAAATCACTTGTATACTTTGCCAACTTTTCCATGATAGTAACTAACGTTTTACCATATAAAATCAAAACTATATGTTAGCTATATTTATGTTACTGTAACATATCACAGACAAGGGATGGATGTTGATATGACCAATCTTCCTCAGATTTCCCCAGTTTCACTCATTTGTGTATGTGTGTATGTGTGTTTATCTACCACCGCAGACAAGATACTGAACAGTTCCAACACCATGAGGACCCCTAGTGTTACCCTCTTATACCTGCACATTACCTAACCTCTGGTGATGACCAGTCTGTCCTCCATGTCTAAACTGTTGTCATTTCAAAAATGATATATAAATGGAATCATGAAGTATATAACTTTTTGGAGTTAGCTTTTTTTACTCAGCATAATTCTCTGGAGATTCATCCAGGATGCTGCATATATCAATAGTTTGTTCCTTTTTATTGCTGAGTAGTATTCCAGGGTTACATGTGTACCAGTTTATTTATCTGTTCATCTGCTGAAGTACATCTGGGTTGTTTCCAGTTCTGGGCTGTTACCAAAAAAGCTACTATGCATATTTGGGTACAGGTTTCTGTGTGAATGTTAAGTTTTCATTCCTCTGGGATAAATGCCCAGGAGAGCTTTGTTGATTTTTAAACTACATATCTTTTTTTTTTCCTTAGTGATTATTCTAGGGATTACAATATGTATCTTATCACAATACACTTCAGAGTAATATTAATTTAACTCCAGTAAAATACAGAAAGAGTTTTGCTCCAACATAGTTCCATTCCTTCCCCACTCTTTTGTGATATTATTTTCATATATATTATGTGTTATATGTCGTATAAGCCCAATGATAACAGCATCACAATTATTGCTTTATACAATTTTATATCTTTAAAAGATAATTAAGAAAGGAGAAAATATATTTATAGAATCTTTTATATTCACCCACGTATTTATTGTTACCAGTACTCTATTCTCCCTGTGGATTCAAGTTACCATCTGGTATTATATCCTTGATCTGATATAGCTCCATTCTCTCCCCTTATTTTTGTGATATTATTGTCATTTAGATTACATCATTATATGCTACAAGCAGAGTGATATGTTTTAATAATTCTTGTTTTATGCAGTTGTTTTCCACTTTTTGAAATAATTAAAAGGAGCAACAACAGGGGATGTTGACTATGGTATGATAGCTCACTTTTCTTGATCACCTCACTTTTCTTTACACTGAAAGCTCTGTTCCAGAAAGTCTTCCAGTGTCATACAAGTCAGAACTAAAAGTCTTAAGGTCCAAGCAGCTCCTCACAGCTTAATCATGTTGCTTATATATTTTTTTTCTCTAACTTGTTCATTAAAAAAAGAAAGTTTTGGGGCTTCCCTGGTGGCACAGTCGTTGAGAGTCCGCCTGCCGATACAGGGGATATGCCCCAGTCCAGGAAGATCCCACATGCCACGGAGAGGCTAGGCCCGTGAGCCATGGATGCTGAGCCTGCGCATCCGGAGCCTGTTGCTCCGCAATGGGAGAGGCCACAATAGTGAGAGGCCCGTGTACCGCAAATAAATAAATAAATAAATAAAGTTTTTGGCAAATTATAAGTAAGTTACTTAGGGACTTCCCTGGTGGCGCAGTGGTTAAGAATCCCCCTGCCATTGCAGGGGACATGGGTTTGATCCCTGGTCCGGGAGGATCCCACATGCCACGGAACACCTAAGCCCATGCGCCACAACTACTGAGCCTGCACTCTAGAGCCCACAAGCCACAACTACTAAGCCTGTGTGCCACAACTACTGAAGCCCACATACCTAGAGCCCATGCTCTGCAACAAGAGAAGCCACCGCAATGAGAAGCCTGCATACCACAATGAAGAGCAGCCCCTGCTCACTGCACCTAGAGAAAGCCCACACACAGCAATGAAGACCCACTGCAGCCAAAAATAAAATTTTTTAAAAAAGAAGTAAGTCACTTATTTGTTCCTTATTGAATATCTTTATGGCCTCTTGAAAATATTTTCTGTACCAATGGCATTTTTCACAGAATTAGAACAAAAAATTTTTTAATTTATACACAAACACAAAAGACCCTGAATAGCCAAAGCAATCCTGAGAAAGAAAAACGGAGCTGGAGTAATCAGGCTTCCTGACTTTAGGCTATACTACAAAGCTACAGTCATCTAAACAGTATGGTGCTAGCACAAAATTCAGAAATATAGATCAATGGAACAGGATAAAAGTCCAGAAATAAACCCACGCATCTATGGTCAATTAATCTACAACAAAGAAGGCAAGAACATACAATGGAGAAGAGACAGTCTCTTCAATAGGTGGTGCTGGGAAAATTGGACAGCTATATGTAAAAGAGTGAAATTAGAACACTCCCTAACAACACCATGCACAAAAATAAACTCAAACTGGATTAAAGACCTAAATGTAAGGCCAGACACTGTAAAACTCTTAGAGGAAAACATAGGCAGAACACTCTTTGACATAAATAGCAGCAGTATATTTTTGGATCCACCTCTTAGAGTAATGAAAATAAAAACAAAAATAAACAAGTGGGACCTAATGAAACTTAAAAGGTTTTGCACAGCAAAGGAAACCATAAACAAAACAAAAAGACAACCTACAGAATGGGAGAAAATATTTGCAAAGTGACCAACAAGGGATTAATCTCCAAAATATACAAACAGCTCATGCAGCTCAATATCAAAAAAACAACCCAATCAAAAAATGGACAGATCTAAATAGACATTTCTCCAAAGAAGACATACAGATGTCCAAAAAGCACATGAAAAAATGCTCAACATCACTAATTATTAGAGAAATGCAAATCAAAACTACAGTGAGGTATCACCTCACACCAGTCAGAATGGCCATCATCAAAAAATCTACAAGCAATAAATGCTGGAGTGGGTGTGGAGAAAAGAGAACCCTCCTACACTGTTGGTGGCAATGTAAATTGGTACAACCACTATGGAGAACAGTATGGAGGTTCCTTAAAAAACTAAAACTAGAGCTGACATATCATCCAACAATCCCGCTCCTGGGCATATACCTGGAGAAAAACATAATTCAAATAGATACATGCACCCCAATGTTCATTGCAGCACCTTTTACAATAGCCAAGACATGGAAGCAACCTACATGTCCATCAGCAGAGGAATGGATAAAGAAGATGTGGTACATATATACAATGGAATATTACTCAGCTGTAAAAAGGAATGAAAAATGCCATTTGCAGCAACATGGATGGATTTAGAGATTATCATACTAAGGGAAGTAAGTCAGACAGAGACAGACAAATATCCTATGATATCACTCATATGTAGAATCTAAAAAAAAAAGTCATACAAATGAACTCATTTACAAAACAGAAACAGACTCACAAATTTCAAAAACAAACTTATGGTTAGCAAAGGGGAAAAATGAGGGGGAGGGATAAATTAGGAGTTTGGGATTAACATATACACACTACTCTATATAAAATAGATAATCAACAGGATCTACTGTATAGCACATGGAACTCTACTCAATATTCTGTAATAACCTATGTGGGAAAAGAATCTGAAAAAGAATAGATATGTGTATATATATAACTGAACCACTTTGCTGTACACCTGCAGATAACACAACATTGTAAATCAACTATATTCCAATATAAAATAATAATTTAAATTATTTTTAATTGTGATATATACAGATAATGGAATATACTCAGCCATAAAAAAGTACTGATATGCACTACAACATGGATGTGATCCTCAAAAACATTATGCTAAGTGAAAAAAGCCAAATACAAAGTGTATTGTATGATTCCATGTATATGAGATATACAGAATAGATAAATCCATAGTAATAGAAAGTAGTTTGGCAGTTACCAGGGCTGTGGAGAGGGAAGATTTAGCGAGTAACTGCTTCATGGGTACAGGATTTTATTGAACTTAGAGTAATGAAATGTTTTGGACTTAGGTAAAGTTGGTGGTTGCACAGCATTGTGAAGGCAGTAAATGTCACTGAATTTGCTCACTTTAAAATGGTTAATTTTATGTTATGTAAATTTCACCCCAAAATTTTTAAGCATATGTAGGGTATGTGCTATTGAGAAGTTGTGGTAAACCAAAATTTTGAAATTTATAATCAAAGGTATCACTTTTGTAATAATCATTTGCTACTAGAGTTTTTATAAATTTGTTCTTTAATAAATTACTTTCATTAAATCATTGCTCAAAAAATTAGATCATTGATGATTATAAAAAATTAATGGAACATAGTTAAAGCAGAAACTAGAGGGACATTTATAGCTGTAAATACCTGTATTAGACAAGAGTAAATAATTCAAATCAATAACCTAAGCTTCCACTATAAGAAACTAGAAAAAGAAGAGCAAACTAAACCCAAAGCAAGTAGAGGCTGGATATAATAAAAATTAGAGTAGAAATCAGTGAAATACAAAACAGAAAAACTATAGAGGAAAGAATCAAATGAAATCAAAAGGTGGTTCTTTGAAAAGAACAACAAAATTGAGAAGCCTTTAGCTAGACCAGGAGTGGGCAATTTTTTTTCTATAAAGGGCCAGATAGTAAATATTTTAGGCTTTGAGGGCCACATATATTTTCTGTCATATAGTCTTGTTTGTTTGCTTTTTAACACACCTTTTAAAATTAAAAACCATTCCTAATTTGGGGGCCATGTGAAAATAGGCTATGGGTCATACTTTACTACCCCCTGACATATGAACAACTTCATGCCAACAGACCAATATCCCTTATGACTATAGCTTCAAAAATTATCTACAGGGACTATGCTGGTGGTGCAGTGGTTAAGAGTCTGCCTGTCAGTGCAGGGGACACAGGTTTGAGCCCTATTCCAGGAAGATCCTACATGCCATGGAGCAATTAAGCCTGTGCACCACAACTACTGAGCCTATGCTCTAGAGCCCGCAAGCCACAACTACTGAGCACAACTACTGAAGAGTGCATGCCTAGAGCCCGTGCTCTGCAATCAGAGAAGCCACCACAATGAGAAGCCCATGTACCACAACAAAGATGCAACGCAGCCAAAAATAAATAAATAGATTTATTTTTTTAATCATCTACAAAATGTTAATAAAGTGATCCTAGGAACATATAAAAATGATTCTGACCAAGTGAGGTTTATACCTATACAAGGTTAGTTTAACATGAGAAAACCAATTAACATAATAGACTCACTGTTATGATTAAAAACTCAACAAACGAAGAATAGAAGAATCTTCTACATGAAACTACTGTATAAAAACTTATAGCTGGGCTTCCCTGGTGGCGCAGTGGTTGAGAGTCCGCCTTCTGATGCAGGGGACACGGGTTCGTGCCCCGGTCCGGGAAGATCCCACATGCCATGGAGTGGCTAGGCTCGTGAGCCATGGCCGCTGAGCCTGCGCGTCCGGAGCCTGTGCTCCACAACGGGAGAAGCCACAACAGTGAGAGGCCCACGTACTGCAAAAAAAAAAAAAAAAGCAACTTACAGCTAACATCATAATTAATGGTGAAAGCCTAGACACTTTCTCTCTAAGATTGGGAACAATACAAGGATATCTGCATTCACCACCTCTTTTCAACATTGCACTGGAGGTTCTAACCAATATAGTCAGGAAAGAAAAATAAAACACATTCAGATTAGAAAGGAAGACGTAAAGCTGTCTTTCTTTACAGATGAAATGATTCTGCATGTAGAGAATGCCAAGGAATTCACACACACACATACACACACACAAACTAGAACTAATAAATGAATTCAGTAAGGTCACAGGATACAGGATCATTATACCAAAAAATCAATTTTATTTCTATATATTAGGAATGGACAATCCAAAATAATTTCATTCACAATAGCATTAAAGAGAATTTAAAACTTTGGAATACATTTAACAAAAAAGTTCAATACCTGTACACTGAAAACTACAAAACATTGCTGTAAACCTTAAAGATTATCTAAATAAATGGAAATTCCATATTCATGGATTTGAAGACAACATTATTAACATGGCAATTCTTCCCAAATTTATCTATAGATTCAAAGCAATCTCCTTCAAAAATCCCAGTTGAATCTTTTGCAGAAATTAGCAAGCTGATCCTAAAATTTATATGAAATGACAAAGACCCCAAAAAGCCAAAACAATATGAAAAAGAACAAAGTTGGAGGACTTAACAATTCTTGATTTTAAAACTTACTATAAAGTTATCATAATCAAGACAGTGTGATACTGGCATAAAGATAGACATATAGCTCAATGAGGAACTTCCCTGGTGGCGCAGTGGTTGGGACTCTGAGCTCCTAATGCAGGGGGCCCAGCTTTGATCCCTGGTCAGGGAACTAGATCCCACATGCATGCTGCAACTAAGAGTTTGCATGCCAGAGCTAAGGAGCCCACCTGCCACAACTAAGGAGCCTGCCTGCCACAACTAAGACCCTGTGCAGCCAAATTTTTAAAACATAGACAAATAGCTCAGTGAAATAGAATCCAGAGTCCAGAAGTAAATTCTTACATTTATGGTCATTTGATTTTCTATTAAGCTATGCAAAATGATGAACTTCTCCCCTTCTCTGAACACATTTTTCTTATTCCTTTCTTTACTACGACCTGGCACACAGTGCCTTCTTGAATTAGTTTTTTGTTTTTTGTTTTTAGTTGTCAACTAAATTCTCATTTATTTTTCATATTTAGAAGCATTTATATTTGTTTTTGAATTTATTTATTTTGTTTTATTTTTGGCTGCGTTGGGTCTTCATTGCTGCACACGGGCTTTCACTAGTTGCAGTGAGCGGGGACTACTCTTCATTGCGGTCTGCAGGCTTCTCATTGCGGTGGCTTCTCTTGTTGTGGAGCACGGCCTCTAGGTGCGCGGGCTTCAGTAGTTGTGGCTCACGGGCTCTAGAGCGCAGGCCCAGTAGTTGTGGCACATGGACTTAGTTGCTGCACAGCATGTGGGATCTTCCTGGACCAGGGCTTGAACCCGTGTCCCCTGCTCTGGCAGGAGGATTCTTAACCACTGCACCACCAGGGAAATCCTGCCTTGTTGAATTAGACTAAAGTTCACAATGGTGTGCTTAATGTAAAGTGACAGACAACCTCTTCCAGTAGATAATACTAATCAGGGTGGAGAGATGAACCTTTGTCTTGCTCAATCTACATAAATTAATTCAAAATAGATCATAGAGCTACAGATTACGTAGCTAAAACTATAAAGCTCTTAAAAGAAAACATACAAGTAAATCTTTATGACCTTGAGTTAGACAAACATTTCTTAGATACAGCACCAAAAGTACAAGCAATAAAGACAAAATTGATAAGATGAACTTCATCAAAATTTAAAACTTTTATGCTTCAAAAGATACCATTAAAGTGAAAAGACAAGCCTAAAACTGGGAGAAGAGATTTGCAAATTATATATCTAATAAAGCACATGTATGCAGAATATATAAAGAACGTTTATTTCTTAATAATAAGAAAACAAATAGGGAGGGCTTGCCTGGTGGCACAACAGTTAAGAATCCACCTGCCAATGCAGGGGACACGGGTTTGGACCCTGGTCCAGGAAGATCCCACATGCCACATGCCACAGAGCAACTAAGCCCATGCGCCAGAACTACTGAGCCTGCGCTCTAGAACCCGTGAGCCACAACTACTGAGACCGCATGCCACAATTACTGAACCCTGCCTGCCTAGAGCACATGCTCTGCAACAAGAGAAGCCACTGCAATGAGAAAACTGCACACTGCAACAAAGAGTAGCCCCCGCTCGCCGCAACTAGAGAAAGACTGCACAGCTATGAAGACCCAGCACAGCCAAAAATAAATAAAATAAATAAATTTATTTGTTTTAATCCTTAAAAAAAAGAAAAGAAAACAAATAGGGACTTCCCTGGTGGTGCAGTGGTTAAGAATCCACCTGCCAATGTAAGGGACATGGGTTCAATCCCTGGTCTGGGAAGATCCCACATGCCACGGAGCACCTAAGCCAAAGAGCCACAGCTGTTGACCCCGCGTGCCACAGCCACTGAAGCCCACACGCCTAGAGCCCATCCTCTGCAACAAGAGAAACCACTGCAATGAGAAGCCCGTGCACCACAATGAGAACCCTGTGCACTGCAAAGAAGAGTAACCCCCACTCACCACAACTAGAGAAGGCCCGTGCGCAGCAACAAAGATTCAACACAGCCAAAAATAAATAAATAAATACATTTTTTAAAAAAGGAAAACAAAACAAATAACCCAGTTTAAAATTGGGCAGGGAGGGTCAGGATGGTGGACTAGAAGGACATGTGCTCACTCTTGCGAGAGCACCAGAATCACAACTAACTGCTGAACATTGACAGGAAGACACTGGAACTCACAAAAAAGATACCCCACATCCAAAGACAAAGGAGAAGCCACAATGAGGTAGTAGGAGGGGTACAATCTCATAAAATCAAATTCCGTTACTGCTGGGTAGGTGACTCACAAACTGGAGAACACTTATACCACAGAGGTCCACCCACTGGAGTGAAGGTTTTGAGCCCCATGTCAGGCTTCCCAACCTGGAGGTCCAGTAATGAGAGGAGGAATCCCTAGAGAATCAGATTTTGAATGCTAGTGGGATTTGATTGCAGGACTTTGACAGGACTGGAGGAAACAGAGACTCCACTCTTGGAGGGCACACATAAAGTAGTGTGTGAATCAGGACCCAGGGGAAGGAGCAGTGACCACATAGGAAACCAAACCACACATACCTGCTGGTGTTGGAGGGTCTCCTGCAGAGGCAGGGGGTGGCTGTGGCTCACTCTGGGGACAAGGACCCTGGCAGCAGAAGTTCTGGGAGGTACTCCTTGGCATGAGCCCTCCCAGAGTCTGCCATTAACCCCACCAAAGACACGGTAGCCTCCAGTGCTAGGTCGCCTCAGGCCAAACAACCAACAGGGAGGGAACCCAGCCCCATCCATCAGCAGACAAGCAGATTAAAGTTTTACTGAGCTCTGCCCACCAGAGCAACACGCAGCTCTACCCACCACCAGTCCCTCCAACCAGGAAGCTTGCACAAGCCTCTTAGATAGCCTCATCCACCAGAGGGCAGACAGCAGAAGCAAGAACTACAGTTCTACAGCCTGGGGAAGGACAACCACATTCACAGAAAAATAGACAAAATGAAAAGGCAGAGGACTTTGTACCAGTTGAAGGAACAAGATAAAACCCCAGAAAAATAACTAAATGAAGTGGAGATAGGCAACCTTCCAGAAAAAGAATTCGGAATAATGATAGTGAAGATGATCCAGGACCTCGGAAAAAGAATGGAGGCAAAGACTGAGAAGATGCAAGAAATGTTTAACAAAGACCAAGAAGAATTAAAGAACAAACAGAGATGAACAACACAATAACTGAAATGAAAAATACACTAGAAGGAATCAGTAACAGAATAACTGAGGCAGAAGAACAGATAAGTGACCTAGAAGACAAAATGGTAGAATTCACTGCCATGGAACAGAATAAAGAAAAAAGAATGAAAAGAAATGAAGACAGCCTAAGAGAACTCTGGGACAACATTAAATGCAACAACATTCTCATTATAGGGGTCCCAGAAGGAGAAGAGAGAGATAAAGGACCCAAGAAGATATTTGAATAGATTATAGTCAAAAACTTCCCTAACATGGGGAGGAAATAGCCACCCAAGTCCAGGAAGTGCAGAGAGTACCAGGCAGGAAAAACCCAAGGAGAAACACACCGAGACACATAGTAATCAAATTGACAAAAATTAAAGACACAGAAATTATTGAAAGCAACAAAGGAAAAACGACAAAAACTTCCCTAACATGGGAGAGGAAATAGCCACCCAAGTCCAGGAAGCGCAGAGAGTTCCAGGCAGGATAAATGCAAGGAGAAACATGCCGAGACACATAGTAATCAAATTGACAAAAATTAAAGACAGAGAAATTATTGAAAGCAACAAGGGAAAAACAACAAATAACATACAAGGGAACTCCCACAAGATTAACAGCTGATTTCTCAGCGGAAATTCTACAAGCCAGAAGGGAGTGGCACAATATATTTAAAGTGATGAAAGGGAAGAACCTACAACCAAGATTACTCTACCCAGCAAGGATCTCATTCAGATTCGATGGAGAAATCAAAAGCTTTACAGACAAGCAAAAGCTAAGAGAATTCAGCACCACCAATCTGGCTCTACAACAAATGCTAAAGGAACTTCTCTAAGTGGGAAAAACAAGAGAAAAAAAGGACCTACAAAAACAAATCCATAACAATTAAGAAAATGGCAATAGGAACATACACATTGATAACTACCTTAAATGTAAATGGATTAAATACTCCAACCAAAAGACATAGACTGGCTGAATGGATACAAAAACAAGACTGGTATATATGCTGTCTATAAGAGACCCACTTGAGGACTTCCCTGGTGGCACAGTGGTTGAGAGTCCGCCTGCCGATGCAGGGGACACAGGTTCGTGTCCTGGTCCAGGAAGATCCCACATGCCATGGAGCGGCTAGGCCTGTGACCCATGGCCACTGAGCCTGCACATCCAGAGCCTGTGCTCTGCAATGGGAGAGACCACAACACTGAGAGGCTCATGTACTGCAAAAAAAAAAAAAAGAAAGAAAGAAAGCTGGAGTAACAATTCTCATATCAGACAAAATAGACTTTAAATAAAGATTATTACAAGAGACAAAGAAGGACACTACATAATCATCAAGGAACAATCCAAGAAGAAGATATAACAATTGTAAATACTTATGCACCCAACATAGGAACACCTCAATACATAAGGCAAATGCTAACAGCTATAAAAGAGGGAGTTGACAGTAACACAATAATAGTGGGGGACTTTAACACCTCACTTACACCAATGGATAGATCATCCAGACAGAAAATTAATAAGGAAACACAAGCTTTAAATGACACAATACACCAGATATATTTAATTGACATTTATAGGACATTCCATCCAAAAACAACAGATTACACTTTCTTCTCAAGTGCACATGGAACATTCTCCAGAATTGATCATGTTTTGGGTCACAAATCAAGCCTCGGTAAATTTTAAGAAAATTGAAATCATATCAAGCATCTTTTCCGACCACAATGCTATGAGATTAGAAATCAACAGGGAAAAAAACATAAAAAACACAAACACATGGAGGCTAAACAGTACATTACTAAATAACCAAAAGATCACTGAAGAAATCAAAGAGGAAATCAAAAAATACCTAGAGACAAATGACAACGAAAACACGACTATCCAAAACGTACAGGATGCAGCAAAAGCAGTTCTAAGAGGGAAGTTTACAGCAATACAATCCTACCTCAAGAAATAAGAAAAATCTCAAATAAACAATCTAACCTTACACCCAAAGGAACTAGAAAAAGAACAAACAAAATCCAAAGGATTTTGGAAAGGAAAGATCATAAAGATCAAAGCAGAAATAAATGAAATAGAAACAAAGAAAACAATAGCAAAGATCAATAAAATTAAAAGCTGGTTCTTTGAGAAGATAAAATTGATAAACCTTTAGCCAGACTCATCAAGAAAAAGAGAGAGCTCATATCAATACAATTAGAAATGAAAAAGAAGTTACAATGGACACCACAGAAACACAAAGCATCCTAAGAGACTACTACAAGCTACAAGCAGCTCTATGCCAATAAAATGGACAACCTGGAAGAAATGGACAAGTTCTTAGAAAGGTATAACCTTCCAAGACTAAACCAGGAAGAAACAGAAAATATGAACAGACCAATCACAAGTAATGAAATTGAAACTGTGATTTAAAATTTCCAATGAACAAAAGTCCAGGACCAGATGGCTTCACAGGTGAATTCTATCAAATATTTAGAGAAGAGCTAACACCATTCTTCTCAAAGTCTTCCAAAAAATTTGCAGAGGAAGGGACACTCCCAAATTCATTCTATGAGGCTACCATCACCCTGATAACAAAACCAGACAAAGATGCTCCAAAAAAAGAAAATTACAGACCAGTATCACTGATGAATATAGATGCAAAAATCCTCAACAATATACTAGCAAACAGAATCCAACAACACAGTAAAAGGATCATTCACCATGATCAAGTGGGATTTATCCCAGGAATGCAAGGATTCTTCTATATATGCAAATCAATCGATGTGATAAACCATATTAACAAATTGAAGGAGAAAAACCATATGATCATCTCAATAGATGCAGAAAAATCTTTTGACAAAATTCAACACCCATTTATGATAAAAACTCTCAGAAAGTGGGCATACAGGGAACTTACCTCAACATAATAAAGACCATATACGACAAACCCACAGCAAACATCATTCTCAGTGGTGAAAAACTGAAAGCATTTCCTGTAAGATCAGGAAAAGACAAGGATGTCCACTCTTGCCACTATTATTTGGCATAGTTTTGGAAGTCCTAGCCACAGCAATCAGAGAAGAAAAAGAAATAAAAGTAATCCAAATTGGAAAAGAAGAAGTAAAACTGTCACTGTTTGCAGATGACATGATACTATACATAGAGAATCCTAAAGATGCCACCAGAAAACTACTAGAGCTAATCAATGAAATTGGTAAAGTTGCAGGATACAGAATTAATGCACAGAAATCACTTGCATTCCTATACACTAACAACAAAAGATCAGAAAGAGAAATTAAGGAAACAATCCCATTCACCATTGCACCAAAAAAGAATAGAATACCTAGGAGGTAAAAGACCTGTACTCAGAAAACTATAAGACACTGATGAAAAGATCAAAGATGAGCCAAACAGATGGAGAGATATACCATGTTCTTGGATTGGAAGAATCAATATTGTGAAAATGACTGTACTACCCAAAGCAATCTACAGATCAATGCAATCCCTATCAAATTACCAGTGGCATTTTTTACAGAACTAGAACAAAAAAATCTTAAAATTTGTATGGAGGCACAAAAGACCCCAAATAGGCAACACAGTCTTGAATGAAAAAAACGGAGCTGGAGGAATCAGACTCCCTGACTTCAGACTATACTACAAAGCTACAGTAATCAAGACAATATGGTACTGGCACAGAAACAGAAATATAGATCAATGGAACGGAATAGAAAGCACCTATGGTCAACTAATCTATGACAAAGGTAGCAAGGACATAAAATGGAGAAAAAAGTCTCTTCAATAAGTGGAGCTGGGAAAAGTGGACAGCTACATGTAAAAGAATGAAATTAGAACACTCCCTAACACCATACACAAAAATAAACTCAAAATGGAGTTTATTTTTTGCATTTAAAGACCTAAATGTAAGGCCAGACACTATAAAACTCTTAGAGGAAAACATAGGCAGAACACTCTTTGACATAAATCACAGCAAGATCTTTTTTGATCCACCTCCTAGAGTAATGGAAATAAAAACAAAAAACAAATGTGACCTAATGAAACTCAAACTTTGCCAAGCAAAGGAAACTACAAACAAGACAAAAAGACAACCCTCAGAATGGGAGAAAATATTTGCAAACGAATTGACGGACAAAGGATTAATCTCCAAAATATGTGAACAGCTCATGCAGCTCAATATTTAAAAAAAACAAACAACCCAATCCAAAAATGGGCAGAAGACCTAAATAGACATTTCTCCAAAGAAGACAAAACAGATGGCCAAGAAGCACATGAAAAGCTGCTCAACATGACTAATTATTAGAGAAATTCAAATCAAAACTACCATGAGGTATCACCTCACACCAGTTAGAATGGGCATCATCAAAATCTACAAACAACAAATGCTGGAGAGGGTGTGGATGAAAGGGAACCTTCCTGTACTGTTGGTGGGAATGTAAATTGATACAGCCACTATGGAGAACAGTATGGAGGTTCCTTAAAGAACTAAAAATAGAATTACCATATGACCCAGCAATGCCACTACTGGGCATACACCTGGAGAAAACCATAATTCAAAAAGACACATGCACCCAATGTTTATTGCATTACTATTTACAATAGCCAGGTCATGGAAGCAACCTAAATGCCTATCAACAGACAAATGGATAAAGAAGTTGTGGTACATATTCACAATGGAATATTACTCAGCCATAAAAAGGAACGAAACTGGGTCATTTGTAGAGACGTGGATGGATCTAAAGACTGTCATACAGAGTGAAGTAAGTCAGAAAGAGAAAAACAAATATCGTATATTAACATGTATATGTGGAACCTAGAAAAATGGTACAGAGGAACCGGTTTGCAGGGCAGAGATAGAGACACAGATGTAGAGAACAAACGTAGGGACACCAAGGGGGGAAAGTAGCTGGGGGGGATGGTGGTGGTGGGATAAATTGGGACATTGGGATTGATCCACCTCCTAGAGTAATGGAAATAGAAAAGAATGAAAACATATATACGTATACACTATATGTATATATACATATAGTGTATATATATACATATATATATGTATACATATATACATATATATACATATAGTGTATATATATGTATATATATGTATATATACATATACATATACACATATACACTAATATGTATAAAATAGACAACTAATAAGAACCTGCTGTATAAAAATATAAATAAAATTAAATTTAAAAATTAAAAAAATAAAATTGGGCAGGGAGTTCCCTGGTGGTCCAGTGGTAAAGAATCCACCTTCCAATGCAGGGGATACAGGTTTGATTCCCTGGTCAGGGAACTAAGATCCCACATGCCACGGGGCAACTAAGCCTGCGCACTTCAACTAGAAAGCCTGCAGTGCTGCAAACTACAGAGCCCACGCACTCTTGAGCCCGCACACCACAACGAAGAGCCCGCATGCTGCAATAAAAGATCCTGCATGCCACAACTAAGACTCAACACAGCCAACAATGACTAAATAAATAAATAAAATATTTTTTTAATGAAATAAAATTGGGCAAAGGATTTGGATATTTCAACAAAGATCATATGCAAATGGCCAGTATGCACATGAAAAGATGCTCTGTATCACTAATCATTAATGAAATGCAAATTAAAAACCACAGTGAGGTACCACTTCACATTGACTAGGATGGCTGAAATCAAAAAGATAAGTTTGGAGAGGATGTGGAGAAATTCAAACCCTCATACACTGCCTCTGTAAAATTGTGCAGCCACTTTAGAAAACAGTCTGGCAGTTCCTCAAAAGGTTAAACATTAAGTTGCCATATGACCCAGCAACTTCACTCCTAGTTATATACCCAAGAGAAGTGAAAAAATATGTCCACACAAAAAGTTTCACATGAATGTTCATAGCAGCTGAGCATTATTATAACTGTATTATTTATAATAGCCAAAAAATGGAAACAATCCAAGTGTCCAGTCAACTGGTAAGTGAATAAAGAAAATACAGTTTATCCATAAAATGGAATACTATTTGTCAAATAAAAGGAAACAAAGTACTAATATAGGCTATAATGTGGATGAAGACTGAAGACATTATGCTAAATGAAAGAAGCCAGACTCAAAATACCATATATTGTGATTCCACGTACATAAAATGTCCAGAAAAGGCAAATCTTAAGAGACGAAGTGGATTAGTAGTTGCCTCGGCTAGGGGTTGGAATAGGGAATGAAAGGTAATGAGTACAGTTTCCTTTTGGGGATGATAAAAATGATCTGGAAGTGGATTATGGTGATGATTGCACAACTCAAAATTTATTAAAAATCATTGAATTACACTTAAAATAAGGTACACTGAAAATGAATTTTAGATACATAAATTATATCTCAAAAGAGCTAATAGGAACAAAAAAGGGAATGGGAAGATACCAGAAACTGAAACTTCTAGATTATTGCAAGAAGGCTTTTGCAGAGCCTCAAGAACATGGCATTTGGGACAATATAATGCACTGAAATGTGGTTTGGGGATTATTTTTTTTGAATTTTATTTATTTTTTATACAGCAGGTTCTTATTAGTTATCTATATTATACATATTAGTGTATATATGTCAATCCCAATCTCCCAATTCATCACACCACCACCACCACCACCGCTTTCCCCCCTTGGTGTCCATATGTTTCTTCTCTACATCTGTGTCTCTATTTCTGCCCTGCAAACGGGTTCATCCGTACCATTTTTCTAGATTCCACATATATGCGTTAATATACGATATTTGTTTGAAATGTGTTTTTTGAGAGACGTTTTCATTTGATCGTGTATATAGTTGGTAAGTTTATATTGTTACTTAATCTTTCATTTAATAAATGTATTCTCAGCACATCCTAGATGCTGGGAATGCCATAATGATCAAAAAATCACAGATTCTGTCATCTCGGAGTTTCTGTTATATAGTTGAGATGAAAAACACAATAAAATCGTAATTAAAATTTTAATTACAACCTTTGATAATGAGGGGTGGCTTTTTTTGGATTGGCTAACCTACATTAAAGGGTTTTTCTTTTGTTTTTCTTTTTTTTAATTTTTTTTTTTTTGGCAACGTAGTTAAAGAAGGTCCTTTTTATTTTTGCAATGTCATTCCATACAAAAGCAATAGAAACACAACAGTCTTAACAAGAAGTTTACAATTGAATATTTGAACAGAAAATCTGTACACATTATCACTCACAACAATTCTACATGGTAAATTAACTGATTGTAAAAAAAATGTTCTTTCTAAATCCTTCTGCTTTCTAAACTCTTGGAAACAGTATAGGTAGGAGGCCTACTTAGTGCTATTTACAAATACCAAATTAAGACTGTATAACTTACATAAACCCTATTAATTTACCAGCTCAATTTAATATCTCACTATTCAGTTCTCTGTATGAGGAAAAAAGCCATTCTTGACATATTGACAAACAGCCCAAACCCTAACCCTTTCCATAAAGATATTAAAGGTATCTGATTATGAGAACACTGACACTGACACTTGTCAGGTTGACTTCAAGGATGCTGGAGATTAAGCAATTAAGATTGTTGCAAGATTGCTTCGAGTTCAATTTTCCTCGGATTTAGTTCCATTTACAGTTTAAAATATGCAGAATACACTCCCTCTACATAAAATTAACGTTTCTTAAGAAAATAAGGCAAGAACAATAATTCACCATGAGACTGTACACTATTAAACAGAAACCTCCAGTTACAAACGCAGGATGCATGCTTGGCGGGCCACCTCCCACCTGGGGAGGCAGCGCTGCTCCCAGTGGCCTCCAGGTGGCGCCAGTTAGCTCATGGCTGAGAAGTCTTTCAAGGGTTCAGTTAAACAGGCTTTCAAGTCAAATTCGTCCTCTGCCTGGCAGTCCACTTTTCTAACTTTCCTGGGTGTGCCACAGTACATGTCAAAGTTATCCTGAGAGCTCGTCTGGGACTCAGAGCTGCTCTCCGCGGATTCCATCTCCATCTCCCCGAGGTCAACAGGACGTATTTCTTGCAAATCACATCCTTCTTCCACTGGAGGATTCCAGAAATGCAGAGCCACCTTCCAGAGTTTGATCTGCTGGTCCCACGATCGTGGACTATACTTCTTGAATTTGTTGGGGGTTTGGGGATGAATGCCAGGCTGTCGAAGGTGCCTTGGGACTTTAATATAGCGATCGTAGGCGATGGTGTTCTTCCCATAGTCAATCTGCTTGTCTTCTCATCAGGACACTTTCATCGGTCTCCAAGTCAGCTGGCAATGCTGACATAGACTCCTTTGAATCCGAACTTCCTGATGATGATTTTCTCTCCCTTCCAAAGTCATTTATGAGGAGTTTCCTTTTATATCTTGCAATTTCGTTGTTAACTCTAGTCCTCATTTCATCTTCTTCGACTGCACTTGCCCAGTCTGAACATCTAGAATGGGGCTTAGGGCCTTTGGGAGTGGTAAAGCTATCGGGTCTGCGGTCGCCCGGCGGCCTCGCGAGGCCCTAGGCATCCTCGGACTTCCAGTGCCTCCCCTTGGTCGCGTGCTTGCGTCCCAGGCTCCATCTAGCGGCGGGCGGCTGGCTGTCGTCGCCGTCGCAGCGGCTTCCGCACCCCGTGGACTTCGCAGCCGGCAGGCCATGGCCACGCGGCGGGCGGGGTCGTGGGGGGCTGGGGTCCGGCGGTGGCGGTGGCAGTAGCGGAGACCTCCTCTCCGCGCGACGCTAACGGACTCTGTTATTTTTTTTTTTTTACTGGTTTTCTTTTATCTTTGTTGGAGTATAACTGCTTCACAATGCTGTATTAGTTTCTGCTTTATAACAAAGTAAATCAGCTATACATATACATACATGCCCATATCTCCTCCTTTTGCGTCTCCCTCCCACCCTCCCTATCCCACCCCTCTAGGTGGTCACAAACACCGAGTTGATCTCCCTGTGCTATGCGGTTGCTTCCCACTACCTATCTGTTTTACATTTGGTAGTGTATATATGTCCATGCCACTCTCTCACTTCCCCCAACTTACCCATCCCCCTCCCCGTGTCCTCAAGTCCATTCTCTACATCTGCGTCTTTATTCGTGTCCTGCCCCTAAGTTCCTCAGAAGCTTTTTTTTTATAGATTGCATATATATGTGTTAGCATACGGTATTTCTCTCTTTCTGACTTCTTCACTCTAGGTCCATCCACCTCACTATAAATAACTCAATTTCGTTTCTTTTTATGGCTGAGTAATATTCCATTGTATATACATGCCACGTTTTCTTTATCCAATCATCTGTCAGTGGGCACTTAAGTTGCTTCCATGTACTGCCTATTGTAAATACAGTTGCAATGAACATTGTGGTACCTGACTCCTTTTCAATTATGGTTTTCAGGGTATATGCCAGTAGTGGGATTGCTGGGTCATATGGTAGTTCTATTTTTAGTTTTCTAAGGAAACTCCATACTGTTCTCCATAGTGGCTGTATCAATTTACATTCCCACCAACAGTGCAAGAGAGTTCCCTTTCCTCTACACCCTCTCCAGCATTTATTGTTTGTAGATTTTTTGATGATGGCCATTCTCACTGGTGTGTGGTGATACCTCATTGTAGTTTTGATTTGCATTTCTCTAATGATTAGTGATGCTGAGCATCCTTTCATATATTTGTTGGCAATCTGTATATCTTCTTTGGAGAAATGTCTATGTAGGTCTTCTGCCCATTTTTGGATTGGGTTGTTTGTTTTTTTAATATTGAGCTACGTGAGCTGCTTGGAAATTTTGGAGATTAATCCTTTGCCAGTTGCTTCATTTGCAAATATTTTCTCTCATTCTGAGGGTTGTCTTTTCATCTTGTTTAGGTTTTCCTTTGCTGTGCAAAAGCTTTTAAGTTTCATTAGGTCCCATTTGTTTATTTATTTATTTATTTATTTATTTATTTTTTTTTTTTGCTGTACGCGGGCCTCTCACTGTTGTGGCCTCTCCCATTGTGGAGCACAGGCTCCGGACGTGCAGGCTCAGCGGCCATGGCTCACAGGCCCAGCCGCTCCGCGGCATGTGGGATCTTCCTGGACCGGGGCACGAACCTGTGTCCCCTGCATCGGCAGGCGGACTCTCAACCACTGCGCCACCAGGGAAGCCCCTGTTTATTTTTGTTTTTATTTTCATTTCTCTAGGACGTGCGTCAGAAAGGATCTTGCTGTGATTTATGTCATAGAGTGTTCTGCCTCCTGTGTTCTCCTCGAAGAGTTTGATAGTTTCTGGCCTTACATTTAGGTCTTTAATCCATTCTGAGTTTTTTTTGTGTATGGTGTTAGGGAGTGTTCTAATTTCATTCTTTTACATATAGGTGTCCAATTTTCACAGCACCACTTATTGAAGAAGCGGTCTTTTCTCCATTGTATGTTCTTGCCTCCTTTATCAAAAATAAGCTAACCATATGTGCATGGGTTTATCTCTGGGCTTTCTATCCTGTTCCATTGACCTATATTTCTGTTTTTGTGCTAGCACCATACTGTCTTGATTACTGTAGCTTTGTAGTATAGTCTGAAGTCTGGGAGCCTGATTCCTCCAGCTCCATTTTTCTTTCTCAAGATTGCTTTGGCTATTCAGGGTCTTTTGTGTTTTCATACAAATTGAAATTTTTTGTTCTAGTTCTGTGAAAAATGCCATTGGTGGTTAGTTGGATAGGGATTGCCTTGAATCTGTAGATTGCTTTGGGTAGTATAGTCATTTTCACAATGTTGATTCTTCCAGTCCAAGAACATGGTATATCTCTCAATCTGCATCATCTTTAATTTCTTTCATCAGTGTCTTATAGTTTTCTGAATACAGGTCTTTTGTCTCCTTAGTTAGGTTTATTCCTAGGTATTTTATTCTTTTTGTTGCAATCATAAATGGGAGTGTTTCCTTAATTTCACTTTCAGATTTTTCATCATTAGTGTATAGGAATGCAAGAGATTTCTGTGCATAATTTTGTATCCTGCTACTTTACCATATTCATTGATTAGCTCTTGTAGTTTTCTGGTAGCATCTTTAGGATTCTCTATGTCTACTATCATGTCATCTGCAAACAGTGACAGCTTTAATTCTTTTCCAATTTGTATTCTTTTTATTTCTTTTTCTTCTCTGATTGCCATGGCTAAAACTTCTAAAACTATGTTGAATAATAGTGGTGAGAGTGGACAACCTTGTCTTGTTCCTGATCTTAGAGGAAATAGTTTCAGTTTTTCACCATTGAGAATGATGTTGGCTGTGGGTTTGTCATATGGCCTTTATTATGTTCAGGTAAGTTCCCTCTATGCCTACTTTCTGCAGGGTTTTTATCATAAATGGGTGTTGAATTTTGTTGAAAGCTTTTTCTGCATCTATTGAGATGATCATATGGTTTTTATTCAATTTGTTAATATGGTTTATCACATTGATTGATTTGCGTATATTAAAGAATCCTTGCATCCTGGGATAAATCCCACTTGATCATGGTGTATGATCCTTTTAATGTGTTTTTGGATTCTGTTTGCTAGTATTTTGTTGAGGATTTTTGCATCTATATTCATCAGAGATATTGGTCTGTAATTTTCTTTTTTTGTAGTATCTTTGTCTGGTTTTGGTATCAGGGTGATGGTGATATCGTAGAACGAGTTTGGGAGTGTTCCTCCCTCTGCTATATTTTGGAAGAGTTTGAGAAGGATAGGTGTTAGCTCTTTTCTAACTGTTTGTTAGAATTCATCTGTGAAGCCATCTGGTCCTGGGCTTTTGTTTGTTGGAAGATTTTTAATCACAGTCTCAATTTCAGTGCTTGTGATTGGTCTGTTTATATTTTCTATTTCTTCCTGGTTCAGTCTTGGAAGGTTGTGCTTTTCTAAGAATTTGTCAATTTCTTCCAGGTTGTCCATTTTATTGGCATATAGTTGCTTGCAGTAATCTCTCCTTATCATTTGTATTTCTGCAGTGTCAGTTGTTACTTCTCCTTTTTCATTTCTAATTCTATTAGAGTCTTCTCCTTTTTTTTCTTGGTGAGTGTGGCTAATGGTTTACGAATTTTGTTTATCTTTGCAAAGAACCAGCTTTTAGTTTTATTGATCTTTGCTGTTGTTTCCTTCATTTCCTTTTAATTTATTTTTGATCTGATCTTTATGATTTCTTTCCTTCTGCTAACTTTAGGGGTTTTTTCTTCTTCATTCTCTAATTGCTTTAGGTGTAAGATTAGGTTGTTTATTTGAGATGTTTCTTGTTTCTTGAGGTAGGATTGTATTGCTATAAACTTCCCTCTTACAACTGCTTTTGCTGCATCCCATAGGTTTTGAGTCGTCGTATTTTCATTGTCATTTGTTTCTAGGTATTTTTTTATTTCCTCTTTGATTTCTTCAGTGAGCTCTTGGTTATTTAGTAGTGTGTGGTCGGAAAAGATACTTGATACAATTTCAATTTTCTTAAATTTACCAAGGCTTGATTTGTGACCCAAGATATGATCTATCCTGGAGAATGTTCCATGAGCACTTGAGAAAAATGTGTATTCTGTTGTTTTTGGATGGAGTGTCCTATAAATATCAATTAAGTCCATCTTGTTTAATGTATCATTTAAAGCTTGTGTTTCCTTATTTATTTTCATTTTGGATGATCTGTCCATTGGTGAAAGTGGGGTGTTAAAGTCCCCTACTATGATTGTGTTACTGTCGATTTCCCCTTTTATGGCTGTTAGCATTTGCCTTATGTATTGAGGTGCTCCTGTGTTGGGTGCATAAATATTTACAATTGTTATATCTTCTTCCTGGATCGATCCCTTAATCATTATGTAGTGTCCTTCTTTGTCTCTTGTAATAGTCTTTATTTTAAAGTCTATTTTGTCTGATATGAGAATTGCTACTCCAGCTTTCTTTTGATTTCCATTTGCATGGAATATCTTTTTCCATCCCCTCACTTTCAGTGTGTATGTGTCCCTAGGTCTGAAGTGGGTCTCTTGTAGACAGCATATATACGGGTCTTATTTTTGTATCCATTCAGCCAGTCTGTGTCTTTTGGTTGGAGCATTTAATCCATTTACATTTAAGGTAGTTATCGATATGTATGTTCCTATTACCATTTTAATTGTTTTGGGTTTGTTATTGTAGGTCTTTTCCTTTTCTTGAGTTTCCTGCCTAAAGAAGTTCCTTTAGCATTTGTTTTAAAGCTGGCTTGGTGGTGCTGAATTTTCTTAGCTTTTGCTTGTCTATAAAGTTTTTAATTTCTCTGTCAAATCTGAATGAGATCCTTGCTGGGTAGAGTAATCTTGGTTGTAGGGTTTTCCCTTTCATCACTTTAAATATGTCCTGCCACTCCCTTCTGGCTTGCAGAATTTCTGCTGCAAGATCAGCTGTTAACCTTTTGGGGATTCCCTTGTATGTTATTTGTTGCTTTTCTTTTGCTGCTTTTAGTATTTTTTTCTTTGTATTTAATTTTTGATAGTTCGATTAATATGTGTCATGGCATGTTTCTCCTTGGATTTATCCTGTATGGGACTCTCTGCACTTCCTGGACTTGATTAACTATTTCCTTTCCCATATTAGGGAAGTTTTCAACTATAATCTCTTCAAATATTTTCTCAGTCCCTTTCTTCTTTTCTTCTTCTTCTGGGACCCCTATAATTAGAATGTTGGTGTGTTTAATGTTGTCCCAGAGGTCTCTAAGACTATCCTCAATTCTTTTCATTCTTTTTTCTTTATTCTGCTCTGCAGTAGTTATTTCCACTATTTTATCTTCCAGGTCACTTATCCGTTCTTCTGCCTCAGGTATTTTGCTATTGATTCCTTCTACAAAATTTTTAATTTCATTTATTAGGTTGTTCATCATTGTCTATTTGCTCTTTAGTTCCTCTAGGTCCTTGTTAATCATTTCTTGTGTTTTCTCCATTCTATTTCCAAGATTTTGTATCATCTTTACTATCATTACTCTGAATTCTTTTTCAGGTAGACTGCCTACTTTCTTTTCATTTGTTTGGTCTGGTGGGTTTTTACCTTGCTCCTTCCACTGCTGTGTGTTTCTCTGTCTTCTCATTTTGCTTACCTTACTGTGTTTGGGGTCTCCTTTTCGCAGCGTGCATGTTCTTAGTTCCCGTTGTTTTAGGTGTCTGCCCCCAGTGGCTTAGGTTGTTTCAGTGGGTTGTGTAGGCTTTCTGGTGGAGGAGACTGGTGCCTGTGTTCTGGTGGATGAGGCTGGATCTTGTCTTTCTGGTGGGAAGGACTGCGTCTGGTGGTGTGTTTTGGGGTGTCTGTGACCTTATTATGATTTTAGGCAGCCTCTCTGCTAATAGGTGGGGTTGTGTTCCTGTCTTGCTAGTTGTTTGGCATAGGGTGTCCATCACTGTAGCTTGCTGGTCATTGAGTGGAGCTGGGTCTTAGCGTTGAGATGGAGATCTCTGGGGGAGCTCTTGCCATTTGATATTACACGGAGCTGTGAGGTCTCTGTTAAACCAATGTCCTGAACTTGGTTCTCCCAACTCAGAGGCACAAGCATGACACCTGGCTGGAGCACCAAGACCCTGTCAGCTACACAGCTCAGAAATAATGGAGAAAAAGAAAGAAAGAAAGAGAGAGACAGAGAGAGAAGGAGGGAGGAAGGGAGGGAGGGACGGAGAAAGAGAGAGAGGGAAGGAAGGAAGGAAGGAAGGAAAGAAAGGAAGAAAGAAAGAAAGAAAAGTAATAATAAAATAACATTATTAAAATTAAAAAAATAATTTAAAAAAATTAAAAAGTAATAAAAAAGAAAAAAAAAGAAGAGAGCAACCAAACTGAAAAACAAATCTACCAATGATAACAAGTGCTAAAAACTCTACAAAAAAAGAAAAAAACAGACAGACAGAACCCTAGGACAAATGATAAAAGCAAAGCTATACAGACAAAATCACACAAAGAAGCATATACATACACACTCACAAAAAGAGAAAAAGGAAAACATTATATATATATATATATATATCTGTATATGTTTAAAAAAATGGAAGAGAGCAACCAAATCAATTAACAAATCTACCAATGATAATAAAGTCTAAATACTAAACTAAGATAAACATAAATCCAGAAACAGATTAGATACAGAAGGCAAACCCCAAGTCTACAGTTGCTCCCAAAATCCACTGCCTCAATTTGGGGATGATTCGTTGTCTATTCAAGTATTCCAGAGATGCACGGTACATCAAGTTGATTGTGGAGATTTAATCCACTACTCCTGAGGCTGCTGAGAGAGATTTCCCTTTCTCTTCTTTGTTCACACATCTCCTGGGGTTCAGCTTTGGATCTGGCCCTGCCTCTGCATGTAGGTCACCTGTTACAGGATGGGGTTAAAGTAGCAGCTGATTAGGGGGCTCTGGCTTACTCAGGCCAGAGGGTGGGATGGGTATGGAATGCGGGGTGAACCTGCGGTGGCAGAGGCTGGCATGACGTTGCAACAGCCTGAGCCGTGCTGTGTGTTCTCCTGGGGAAGTTGTCCCTGGATCACGGAACCCTGGCAGTGGCGGGCTGCACAGGCTCCTGGGAGGGGAGGTGTGGATAGTGACCTGTGCTTGCACACAGGCTTCTTGGTGGCTGCAGCAGCAGCCTTAGCGTTTCATGCCCATCTCTGGTGTCCGCTCTGATAGCCGCAGCTTGCACCCGTCTCTGGAGCTCGTTTAGGTGGTGCTCTGAATCCCCTCTCCTTGTGCACCCCGAAAGAATGGTCTCTTGCCTCTTAGGCAGTTCCAGACTTTTTCCTGGACTCCCTCCCGGCTAGCTGTGGCGCACTAGCCCCCTTCAGGCTGTGTTCACGCAGCCAACTCCAGTCCTCTCCCTGGGATCCGACCTCTGAAGCCCAAGCCTCAGCTCCCAGCCCCCACCCATCCCGGCAGGTGAGCAGACAAGCCTCTCAGGGTGGTGAGTGCTGGGAGGCACCGATCCTCTGTGCGGAAATCTCTCCGCTTTGCCCTCCGCACCGCTATTGCTGTGCTCTCCTCCGTGGCTCCAAAGCCTTCCCCTGCCATCCCCTGTCTCCGCCAGTGAAGGAGCTTCCTAGTGTGTGGAAACTTTTCCTCCTTCACAGCTCCCTCCCAGAGGTGCAGGTCCTCTCCCTATTCTTTTGTCTCTGTTTTTTCTTTTTTCCTTTGCCCTACCCAAGTATGTGGGGAGTTTCTTGCCTTTGAGGAAGTCATGTCTTCTGCCAGCATTCAGTAGGTGTTCTGTAGGAGTTGTTCCACATGTAGATGTATTTCTGATGTATTTGTGGAAAGGAAGGTGATCTCCACGTCTTACTCCTCTGCCATCTTGAAGGTCTCTCATAAGAAGAGGTTTTGATTTGATAAATCTTTTTTTCTTTTTTAATAGAACTAAGGGTAAAACTTTTTAAAATAAGCTGGACATTAGAAAGTTCCCAAATTTGTTAATGTGCGCAGTTCTTTTTTTGTTTTTTGGCCTCACTGTGTGGCTTGTGGGATCTTAGTTCCCCGACTAGGGATTGAACCTGGGCCCACAGCAGTGAAAGAGCTGAGTCCTAACCACCAAACCACCAGAGAATTCCCATTAATGTGCCCAGTTCTAACTGTATGTTTCCCAACTTTGCTTTTAGAAACCCAGAGTGCATCCCTCTATATACATATAATTTTGAAACGGTTGTTAAGTTCCTGGATCTAACATAGAGCAAGCCACAGCAGCCTATTTTTACTATAGGTGAACCTTGAAGAAAGGCCCTGCATGTTTTCTTAGGTCAGACTCCCAAGGCAATAGAAATAAAAGCAAAAATAAACAAATGGGACCTAATCAAACTTATAAGCTTTTGCACAGCAAAGGAAACCATAAATGAAAAGACAACCTAACGGAATGGGAGAAAATACTTACAAACTATACAACCGACAAGGGCTTAAGTTCCAAAATATACACAGTTCATGCAACTCAATATCAGAAACACAAACAACCCAATCAAAAAATGGGCAGAAGACCTAAACAGACATTTCTCCAAAGAAGACATACAGATGGCCCACAAGTACGTGAAAAGATGTTCAGCATCACTAATTATTAGAGAAATACAAATCAAAAGTACAGTGAGGTATCTCCTCTCAGCAGTCAGAATAGCCATCATTAAAAAGTCTACAGGGACTTCCCTGGTGGTCCAGTGGTTAAGAATCCACCTTCCAATGCAAGGGACTTGGGTTTGATCCCTGGTTGGGGAGCTAAGATCCCACATGCCACAGGGCAACTGAGTCCACATGCCACAACTACAGAGCCCACGCTCTCTAGAGCCCGCACAGCCCAACTAGAAAGAAGCTCATGTGCCACAATGAAAAGCCCGCATGCCACAACAAAAGAGCCCATGTGCTGCAACTAAGACCCAATGCAGCCAAAAATAAATATTTTTTTAAAAAATCAAAAGTCTACAAATAACAAAAGCTGGAGAGGTTGTGGAGAAAAGAGAACCCTCCTACACTGTTGGCCAGAATGTAAATTGGTGCAGGAACTATGAGAGGGTCCTCAAAAAACTAAAAATAGAACTACTGTATGATCCAGCAATCCCATTCCTGAGCATATATCTGGAGGAAACTCTAATTCAAAAAGTTACATGCACCCCAATGTTCATTGCAGCACTATTTACAATAGCCAAGACATGGAACCAACCTAAATGTCCATTAACAGAGGAATGGATAAAGAAGATGTGGTACATATATACAGTGGAATACTACTCAGCCATAAAAAAGGAGTGAAATAATGCCATTTTCAGCAATGTGCATGGTCCTAGACATTATCGTACTAAGTGAAGTAAGCCAGAAAGAGGAAGACAAATACCATATGATGTTACTTATATATGGAATCTAAAATATGATACAAATGAATTTATTTACAAAACAACAGACTCATAGACATAGAAAACAAACTTATGGTTACCCAAGGAGAAAGGGGGTGAGGGAGGGATAAATTAGGAGTTTGGAACTAGCAGATAAAAACTACTATATATAAAATAGATAATCAACAAGGTCCTACTGTATAACACAGGGAACTATATTTAATATCCTATAATAAACCATAATGGAAAAGAATATGAAAAAGTATATATGTGTATACATTTATATATATATGTACTTATACAGAAGATAGAAGTGGAAAAGGAAAAAAAAGAATTTTCTCCTTTTTTCTGGGAAAATTCCAAACCTAGCCAGAATTCTGAAGTGAGCATGTCATGTGAGACTTCTCCCCTTCTCTGAACACATTTTTCTTGTTTCTTTCTTTACTACAGACCTGGCACCCAGTGCCTTGTTGAATTAGACTGAAGTGCACAGTGGTGTGCTTGATGTAATGTGGCCAACAGCCTCTTCCAGTAGATGATGCTAACCAGGAAGGGAGATGAATTTGCCCTGTCAGGCCTCTTCTTGGTGTGTTCTGTATGGACTGCCTCCCTCCTAGAGTAAACACATCAACTTAAAAGAGGAACATAGAAGATTGCAGATGAAAAAAGAGACAGTAATATACATGCTGTGAGCATTTGCAGGCAGCATCACATAGATAATGTAAGAGCAGAAGTCACGTTTTAAGAGATCTGAAAAGTATTCCAGAGAAGTTGGATGAAGTAACAAAATAAAGCATAAAGCTCTAAGAAAGAGGGAAATAATGCTAAAGATACAAAAATGGAGGATAAGTTGAGAATTCACAGAATATACTTGAAGAGAAGAAAAAAATTTTAATAGGGAATGAAATAAAAGAAGCCAGATAAATGAATGAGAATGTTTAAATAGGTTCCAGGTATTGATCATGTTATGTGTATGTTAGTTATACATGTTTCCTATGAACAGATGTATAGGACAATAGACTCAGAGGGGTTTTTCCCTGTTTATATGAAAGTAAAAGGTGAAAATAAAAAAGGAACAATGGTGTGAATGAAAGAGGCTGTGTGTATCCACTTGCTTTATCTTCCCTCCTGGCTTAATGTAGGAACCCACCTGGGCTAGGCTGCGAGCTTGGACTTGTGTTTCCTTGGCCCAAGAGGACTGGCACATATCAGCAGATGCCTCACTATAAAAGGGGCTTCACCACTCCAGTCTGTGTTTTATATATATATAAATTTGTTTTTTATTTTTGGCTGTGTTGAGTCTTCGTTGCTGCGCGCAGGCTTTCTCTAGTTTTGCGGTAAGTGGGGGCTGCTCTTCGTTGCGGTGCACAGGCTTCTCATTGTGCTGGCTTCTCTTGTGGCAGAGCACGGGCTCTAGGTGCACAGGCTTCAGTAGTTGTGGCACATGGGCTCAGTAGTTGTGGCTCGCAGGCTCTAGAGCGCAGGCTCAGTAGTTGTGGTACATGAGCTTAGTTGCTCTGCGGCATGTGGGATCTTCCCGGACCAGGGCTCGAACCTGTGTGCCCTGCATTGGCAGGCGGATTCTTAACCACTGAGCCACCAGGGAAGTCCCACCACTCCAGTCTTGAGCACCTTGGAGTTCCTGCTTTCCCTTAGATTTTGACTGGGGCAAAATATGGTGAGTGAATCAAGCTACACGTTTCCTCTGCTGAAGGCTTTAAAAAAATAATAGGTAGAAAGTGTTCCACTGAAGAAAGACTTAAAAATGGAAAGGAACACCCAGGACATGGTGAAATGTTCTTCCATGAAAACAATAACAACACCTGAATAGGATAACCAGGAATTTTGTGTAGAAAGAAGTATCCAAAAATTAACCATAAAACTGATATATTCAAAGATGAAGTTAATGATCTTTAGGAGACACCAGCTGTAGATAATAGAATAACTAGGACAAGCTAGGAATATAACGTGAATTTATATAGCTGTTTAAGAGTCTCTCACCTACTGAGAGACTAAAAGCTAAACACAAAAGAGTATATACTGTGTGATTCCATTTGAATATGAAATTCTAGAACAAGGAAGATTAATCTGTAATGATGGAAATCAGATCAGTGGTTAGGAGTGGTGATTAACTGCAAAGGAGTACAGGGAATTCTCTGGGGATAAAGAAATGTTCTGTATCTTGATTAGGATGGTGGTAACAAGTGTATATTCATTTGTCCAAACTCTTTGACCTATACACATGGGTGCATTTTTAACGTAAATTTATGTCTCAGTTTTTTTAAAAAGATTAACAAAGTCTAAGATAATTTTTTCTTAGAAAGTTTTTCTTGGATGACTTGTATTAATAAGAAATATATGGTTTTTAATGGTTTATGAACCACAAATTATAAAACACAGCAGTGTAATTACTGGTCTCTCTTTTACTGAGCATTTTTGAAGCAAAAGTAGAATACTAACTACTGGGAAGGTGCTGATGTATTGTCCAGGGAGCAGGAACTGGTCTAAGAAGAATGAGGCCACCAAACACACTTCAAGAAACACTGCTGCATGGTTAAGGATCCGCCTGCCAATGCAGGGGACACAGTTTCGATCCCTGGTCCGGGAAGATCCCACATGCCGCAGAGCAACTAAGCCTGTGTGCCACAACTACTGAGCCTGTATTCTAGAGCCCGCGAGCCACAGCTACTGAGCCTGCGTGCCACAACTACTGAAGCCCGCGTGCCTAAAGCCTGTGCTCTGCAACAAGAGAAGCCACTGCAAGGAGAAGCCCACACACCACAACAAAGAGCAGCCCTTGCTTGCTGGAACTAGAGAAAGCCCGCACGCAGCAACGAAGGCCCAATGCAGCCAAAAAAATAAACAAATAAATTAAAATAAATAAATTTATTTAAAACAAAAAAAAGAAACACTGCTGCAGCCCATCTAACTGTGGTGTACTGTGTGAAGCTCTGGTCTCTGTGGGGCCAAATCTCTGTCCCTTTTGTATCTTGGTGAAAAATCCCATTGCTGATTAAAAAAAAAAAAAAAAAACAACTCAGATATTTGTCTATTTCTTTTCTTTTTTTTTTTTTTTTTTTGCGGTACGCGGGCCTCTCACTGTTGTGGCCTCTCCCATTGCGGAGCACAGGCTCCGGACGTGCAGGCTCAGCGGCCATGGCTCACGGGCCTAGCCGCTCCGCGGCACGTGGGATCTTCCCGGACCAGGGCACGAACCCGTGTCCCCTGCATCGGCAGGCGGACTCTCAACCACTGAGCCACCAGGGAAGCCCTTTTTCTTTCTTTTTTTAAAAAGTAAACTGATTAGTTTGAGATTTAGGCTGAGATTAGCAATTTCAGGAACTATGGAATTACATAAAGGGGAAAATGATTTTCATGTGAATGAAGTCAGAAATGCCAAGTAAGATCCAACAGTGCACTGTATGTTCTATTTCTTCTCTTCATTCCCACAAAGAGCAATTACTAAATAACTTTTATTTATTTATTTTTGTTTTTGCGCTATGCAGGCCTCTCACTATTGTGGCCTCTCCCGTTGCGGAGCACAGGCTCCGGACGCGCAGGCTCAGCGGCCATGGCTCACGGGCCCAGCCGCTCCGCAACATGTGGGATCTTCCCGGACCAGGGCATGAACCCGTGTCCCCTGCATCGGCAGGCGGACTCTCAACCACTGCGCCACCAGGGAAGCCCCAACTTTTACATTTGTAATACCTAAATAGCAAAGAATGCTCATTATGATGATGTTGAATAGTAGCTTTCTTTTTAAAGGTTGTCTTACTTTAAAAGATTATTCATACTCATGCTGAAAAGATATTATAATGAAAATATTATAAAATTAATATATCACTAGACAAGGATTAATATCTTGGAATAATACATCACCTACTTAGACTGTTGGGACAACATATCAGTTGTAGCTAAGCAATTCCATTTACCAAAAGAAAGGGGGGAAATTCCTAAAATGTGTTCTGCATCAGCATATCCCCTGCCAACTCCCATTCTTCTGGTAATGGGTTGTAAGGCCCTAACAAGAAGGGTGGACTCACAGGAAAGTTGTCAGCAGTCAGACCCCAGGAGCACTAAGGCAGATGTCTCTTCCTTCTGATGACAGTGCTACCTCTAATACTCCATGTCTGTGTCTCTGTTCAGAATCCCCCCAGAGTTTGTTGGTGGTGCCACCCAGTACAAGGACCCCTACAGTGTAGCATTCTCACACCACTGGCTCACTCCCAGCTGGCCTATATTGATAGTTGCCTTTGGCCAGGATAGGTTTCCTGCCTCTGGTGGCCAGGTTGGCAGGTCACTTGACACAAAGCTTAGCAGTGTGTGCAGAGGAGCTCCTGAGGAAGGAGCATTTGGTTTGGTAGAATCCTCTACAGAGACTTGATCTTTGCTAGGGCATCTTTTATGTTATCTACTAATTTTTTTAATGTCATCCCTCTCCCCAACCCCTCGCCAAATGCACACACACACACACACATTATAGCCTTAGTATTTTGCCCTCTTAGAGTTTTCAGACACTTAAGTATCTGTCATCTCATTTTATCCTTCCAGGAATCCCTTGAAGATAGGATAAGCATTGTCCCATTGATAATGGGACAGATGGACCAAGTACTGACATCTAGCTAGTGACATCCTGGGAACAACACAGAAAGTTGCTGACTGCAAACCAGTCCCTTTTTCCACCATAAAAGTTTCCATCTGTTTGCCTATTTCTTCTCTATTAGCCCTCCCAGGATGTATATTTAATCTCTTATTTCCTTATTTACCAAGCCAAATTTGTCTGGTGAGGGATATTTCTAAAGGACTGAAGGATAGTCATCTAAGTCTTGACTGTAGGAAGAGTCATTAAGTGAAGCCCTGTCAGCAGTATGGAAGAGTTATGTTTTGGCAGCTGTAACTTTCTTATAGCTGTACAATATATGTGCTAGGTATATTTAGTAAAGTACTGCTTAACTCCTTCCTTCTCTTCCAAGAAGATCTGAGTGTAAGAAAAAGGAAATTATATATTCGAATAAAAGCACTTGCAGAAAATGGTTGAATGTTCAAAACTAAATATTATCCATTATTTATGCTTGGAATTCCTTAGGCGTTTCCATGGGATGAAGTAGGTCTTTACAGTTCCTGGTATAAGTTATTAGAAGTTGGAGATTAAAGTAATAATAACACTGAGCCTTCAGATACAACCAGTCAGTATCTCAATGTTGTCTATAATATAAATATACTCTTCCAGGAACCAACAAGGACACAAAAGATCTGCAAACACATTTGTAATGTACCTTGTATAAATAAAAGTAGAAGCATTTTGTTTGGAGGAGTTTAGTTTTGTTTTGATTTTGGCAGTAGTCATAGTTGTAATCCAGTTACCATTATGTGGTCTTGATAATCAAGACTGGCAGTTGCTCTTTATTTTGTAATGAATCAAAATGACAAGGAAAGTTCAAGCATGAAGGTGTGATGAGCCACTTTATCACTATAGCTCATCACCTAAAGAACAGGGCAACCTCCATTCATGGAATTTTAACTGTGTAGTGATCAGTATGTAGTAGCAATCTAATCAACAAAAATAGTCCCCTTTTTAGTGTTTAAACAATATTTGCTGTTTTTTTATTATAAAGACTAGAGCATATGAGCCAAGGGCATTGGCTTTGGAGTTGGAGAGGCCTTGACTCCCATACATACTTGGTCAGTCATGGCTATGTGACCAAAACTCTTGTGGTTTCCTTATCTATAAAATGGGGGAGATGTTATGGTACCTATAGAAATTTTATGTAAGAATTAAATAAAATAAAGCCAGTAAAATGCTTAGAACAAGGCCTGATTTTCTTTTTTTTTTTTTGGCCGTGCCATGCAGCTTGCAAGATGTCAGTTCCCTGACTAGGTATTGAACCCCTGTCCCCAGCAATGGAAGCATAGAGTCTTAACCACTGGACCGCCAGGGAATTTGCCCAGTCTGATTTAATAAAGTGTTTTAAAAAAAAAAGAAGAAGAAGAAGAAGAAGAAAATCAAAATGGCTAGTAAACCACAAGTCATTTTTAACATTTTGATATGTTGGCTTTCAGGCTTTTTTCTGCTACACACACACATACACACACACACACACACACACACACACACACACACACACACCTATATGTACACATATATTTCCATATATAATCCACCTTTTTTCCAACCCTTTGCAAAATCGGGATCATATTTTGTATACAATTTATATCCTGCTTAATTTTCCCATATATCTTTATTAAAATTTAAAATTTATTGAAAACAGGTTTTCATGACCAAATAATATTGTAACATATGACTCTATATAATTATTTAATCATTATCTCCTTGTGAGACATCTAAGTTATTGCCAATATTTTACCATTATAAATATTATTACTTTAAAGGTTAAAGAGTTTTTAAAATCTTAACATTTTTTTTTCCTTTTTACTTCTTTGACGTTGAACATTTTTATATATTGATGTTTATTGATTATTGGCATTATTTCAGTGAAATAATGCCAGTACCTCTCTGTGAATACCTTTTTGTAAAGCTTTTTAGGTAGGATCTCAAGCTTCTGGAGTAGTGCCAGGTACATAATAAGTACTGAATAAATATTTTTGGCATGATTAATGAATTAATGACAAGGATATTAACCCTGTCTATCATATTTGTTTCAAGCCTTAAGGAAAAATTTGCCTCTGTACATGCACAAAGATAATGCTATCTTGGTTTTTAGTCTTTATAACCTAATTTTTTCCCATTCTTTTCTTTCCCCACAGTTCATCCATGAGCTCGGATTTCCCACATTACAACTTCAGGATGCCTAATATTGGATTCCAGAACCTGCCACTCAACATATATATTGTGGTTTTTGGCACTGCTATCTTTGTCTTCATCCTTAGTTTACTCTTCTGTTGCTACTTGATTAGGTAATCAATTTTCATTCTGTGTTGCTTCAATATATGTTAATTGCCCTTAGGATAAAATGTTTTATACGTATGATAATTAGCAAATTTTCTAAAATTAAGGTGGCTTAACATTTTAACCTTCTGTGAGTTACTAATCAGTAAAACACCTTTATTCAGTCTTCAATTTTCTCTGCTGAGGAGGTATTTTACACTAGAGGAGAAAACTGTCCACATTTGTTTTTCTAACGTATTAGAACCTAACCTAATAACACTTATGTTATTGTCCCCAAGATTTAATCTACTTTCACAATAATTTCAAGATTGCTTTTCAGGAGGGTGTTAGCTACAGTCATTAGGGATCAGAAAACAATGTCCAAACAAGATACAAGACTTTAAACAGCTTTTTGTGGTTTCTCAAGAATATCTGAAGCTTCCATTTGTTGGTGAATTGGTCAGGTGTACAGGTGATTGATTATCTGCATAAAACACTATTCGACAAGCTCTGTAGCACATGTACAGACAAGTGATAAAGGATAAAATACCCACTAGAAGGAGTAATGGATTTGGCCAGTAAACTTTCATGGTTGACTGACTCATAATTGTTTAAGCAAGCATTTTTCTCTTTCTAAGGATTTTTTTTTTCTTAGTTATATATATACATATGTTCCCATATCTCTTCCCTCTTGCGTCTCCCTCCCTCCCACCCTCCCTATCCCACCCCTCCAGGCGGTCACAAAGCACCGAGCTGATCTCCCTGTGCTATGCGGCTGCTTCCCACTAGCTATCTACCTTACGTTTGGTAGTGTATATATGTCCATGCCTCTCTCTCGCTTTGTCACAGCTTACCCTTCCCCCTCCCCATATCCTCAAGTCCATTCTCTAGTAGGTCTGTGTCTTTATTCCTGTCTTACCCGTAGGTTCTTCATGACATTTTTTTTTCTTAAATTCCATATATATGTGTTAGCATACGGTATTTGTCTTTCTCTTTCTGACTTCACTCTGTATGACAGACTCTAGGTCTATCCACCTCATTACAAATAGCTCAATTTTGTTTCTTTTTATGGTAGAGTAATATTCCATTGTATTTATGTGCCACACCTTCTTTATCCATTCATCTGAAGATGGACACTCAGGTTGTTTCCATCTCCAGGCTATTGTAAATAGAGCTGCCTTGAACATTTTGGTACATGACTCTTTTTGAATTATGGTTTTCTCAGGTTATATGCCCAGTAGTGGGATTGCTGGGTCATATGGTAGTTCTATTTGTAGTTTTTTAAGGAACCTCCATACTGTTCTCCATAGTGGCTGTACCAATTCACATTCCCACCAGCAGTGCAGGAGTGTTCCCCTTTCTCCACACCCTCTCCAGCATTTATTGTTTCTAGATTTTTTGATGATGGCCATTCTGACTGGTGTGAGATGATATCTCATTGTAGTTTTGATTTGCATTTCTCTAATGATTAACGATGTTGAGCATTCTTTCATGTGTTTGTTGGCAGTCTGTATACCTTCTTTAGAGAAATGTCTATTTAGGTCTTCTGCCCATTTTTGGATTGGGTTGTTTGTTTTTTTCTTATTGAGCTGCATGAGCTGCTTGTAAATTTTGGAAATTAATCCTTTGTCAGTTGCTTCATTTGCAAATATTTCCTCCCATTCTGAGGATTGTCTTTTGGTCTTCTTTATGGTTTCCCTTGCTGTGCAAAAGCTTTTAAGTTTCATTAGGTCCCATTTGTTTATTTTTGTTTTTTTCCATTTCTCTAGGAGGTGGGTCAAAAAGGATCTTGCTGTGATTTATGTCACAGAGTGTTCTGCCTGTGTTTTCCTCTAAGAGTTTGATAGTTTCTAGCTCCTTACATTTAGGTCTTTAATCCATTTTGAGCTTATTTTTGTGTATGGTGTTAGGGAGTGATCTAATCTCATACTTTTACATGTACCTGTCCAGTTTTCCCAGCACCACTTATTGAAGAGGCTGTCCTTTCTCCACTGTATATTCCTGCCACCTTTATCAAAGATAAGGTGACCATATGTGCATGGGTTTATCTCTGGGCTTTCTATCCTATTCCATTGATCTATCTTTCTGTTTTTGTGCCAGTACCATACTGTCTTGATTACTGTAGCTTTGTAGTATAGTCTGAAGTCAGGCAGCCTGATTCCTCCAGCTCCATTTTTTGTTCTCAAGATTGCTTTGGCTATTCGGGGTCTTTTGTGTTTCCATACAAATTGTGAAATTTTTTGTTCTAGTTCTGTGAAAAATGCCAGTGGTAGTTTGATAGGGATTGCATTGAATCTATAGATTGCTTTGGGAAGTAGAGTCATTTTCACAATGTTGATTCTTCCAATCCAAGAACATGGTATATCTCTCCATCTGTTTGTATCATCTTTAATTTCTTTCATCAGTGTCTTATAATTTTCTGCATACAGGTCTTTTGTCTCCTTAGGTAGGTTTATTCCTAGATATTTTATTCTTTTTGTTGCAATGGTAAATGGGAGTGTTTTCTTGATTTCACTTTCAGATTTTTCATCATTAGTATATAGGAATGCCAGAGATTTCTGTGCATTAATTTTGTATCCTGCTACTTTACCAAATTCATTGATTAGCTCTAGTAGTTTTCTGGTAGCATCTTTAGGATTCTCTATGTATAGTATCATGTCATCTGCAAACAGTGACAGCTTTACTTCTTCTTTTCCGATTTGGATTCCTTTTATTTCCTTTTCTTCTCTGATTGCTGTGGCTAAAACTTCCAAAACTATGTTGAATAAGAGTGGTGAGAGTGGGCAACCTTGTCTTGTTCCTGACCTTAGTGGAAATGCTTTCAGTTTTTCGCCATTGAGGATGATGTTGGCTGTGGGCTTGTCATATACGGCCTTTATTATATTGAGGAAAGTTCCCTCTACACCTACTTTCTGCAGGGTTTTTATCATAAATGGGTGTTGAATTTTGTCAAAAGCTTTCTCTGCATCTATTGAGATGATCATATGGTTTTTCTCCTTCAATTTGTTTGGACTCTGCCCCCTCCATCTCGGCCAGCTGCAGCCAGCGGGCTGACTCCATCAAGCCGGGAGACAGCCTGCCCACCTCCCAGTCCTACTGCCCGCCCACCTACAGCACCCCCGGTGCTAACTTTGGGGTTTTTTTGTTCTTCTTTCTCTAATTGCTTGAGGTGCAAGGTTATGTTGTTTATTCGAGATGTGTCCTGTTTTTTAAGGTAGGATTGTATTGCTATAATCTTCCCTCTTAGATCTGCTGTTGCTGCATCCCATAGGTTTTAGGTCATTGTGTCTCCATTGTCATTTGTTTCTAGGTATTTTTTGATTTCCTCTTTGATTTCTTCAGTGATCACTTCGTTATTAAGTAGTGTATTGTTTAGCCTCCATGTGTTTGTATTTTTTACAGATCTTTTCCTGTAATTGATATCTAGTCTCATTGCGTTGTGGTCAGAAAAGATACTTGATACCATTTCAATTTTCATAAATTTACCAGTCCTTGATTTGTGACCTAAGATATGGTCTAACCTGGAGAATGTTCCATGAGCAGAAGAAAGCGTATTCTGTTGTTTTTGGATGGAACGTCCTATAAATATCAATTAAGTCCATCTTGTTTAATGTATCATTTAAAGCTTGTGTTTCCTTATTGATTTTCATTTTGGGTGATCTGTCCATTGGTGAAAGTGGGGTGTTAAAGTCCCCTACTATGATTGTGTTACTGTCGATTTCCCGTTTTATGGCTGTTGTTTGCCTTATGTGTATTGAGGTGTTCCTATGTTGGGTGCATAAGTATTTACAATTGTTATATCTTCTTCTTGGATTGTTCCTTGATGATTATGTAGTGTCCTTCTTTGTCTCTTGTAATAATCTTTATTTAAAGTCTATTTTGTCTGATATGAGAATTGCTACTCCAGCTTTCTTTTGGTTTCCATTTGCATGGAATATCTTTTTCCATCTCCTTACTTTCAGTCTGTATGTGTCTCTAGGTCTGAAGTGGGTCTCTTGTAGACAGCATATATATGGGTGTTGTTTTTGTATCCATTCAGCCCATCTGTGTCTTTTGGTGGGAGCATTTAATCCGTTTACATTTAAGGTAATTATCAGTATGTATGTTCCTGTTCCCATTTTCTTAATTGTTTTGGGTTCGTTATTATAGGTCTTTTCCTTCTCTTGTGTTTCTTGCCTAGAGAAGTTCCTTTAGCATTTGTTGTAAAGCTGGTTTCGTGGTGCTGAACTCTCTCACCTTTTGCTTGTCTGTAAAGGTTTGAATTTCTCCATCAAATCTGAATGAGATCCTTGCTGGGTAGAGTAATCTTGGTTGCAGGTTTTTCTCCTTCATCACTTTAAATATGTCCTGCCAGTCCCTTCTGGCTTGCAGAGTTTCTGCTGAAAGATCAGCTGTTAACCTTATGGGGATTACCTTGTGTGTTATTTGTTGTTTTTCCCTTGCTGCTTTTAATATGTTTTCTTTGTATTTAATTTTTGACAGTTTGTTTAATATGTGTCTTGGCGTATTTCTCCTTGGATTTATCCTGTATGGGACTCTGTGCTTCCTGGACTTGATTAACTGTTTCCTTTCCCATATTAGGGAAGTTTTCAACTATAATCTCTTCAAATATTTTGTCAGTCCCTTTCTTTTTCTCTTCTTCTTCTGGAACCCCTGTAATTCAAATGTTGGCGCATTTAATGTTGTCCCAGAGGTCTCTGAGACTGTCCTTAGTTCTTTTCATTCTCTTTTCTTTATTCTGCTATGCAGTAGTTATTTCCACTATTTTATCTTCCAGGTCACTTATCCGTTCTTCTGCCTCAGTTATTCTGCTATTGATCCCATCTAGAGTATTTTTAATTTCATTTATTGTGTTGTACATCATTGTTTGTTTCATCTTTAGTTCTTCTAGGTCCTTGTTAAATGTTTCTTGCATTTTGTCCATTCTATTTCCAAGATTTTGCATCATATTTACTATCATTATTCTGAATTCTTTTTCAGGTAGACTGCCTATTTCCTCTGCATTTGTTAGGTCTGGTAGGTTTTTATCTTACTCCTTCATCTGCTGTGTGTTTTTCTGTCTTCTCATTTTGCTTAACTTACTGTGTTTGGGGTCTCCTTTTTGCAGGCTGCAGGTTCATAGTTCCTGTTTTTGGTGTCTGTCCCCAGTGGATAAATTTGGCTCAGTGGGTTGTGTAGGCTTCCTGGTGGAGGGGACTAGTGCCTGTGTTCTGGTGGATGAGGCTGGATCTTGTCTTTCTGGTGGGCTGGTCCACGTCTGGTGGTGTCTTTTGGGGTGTCTGTGGAGTTATTATGATTTTAGGCAGCCTCTCTGCTAATGGGTGGGGTTGTGTTCCTGTCTTGCTAGTTGTTTGGCATAGGGTGTCCAGCACTGTAGCTTGCTGGTCGTTGAGTGTAGCTGGATGCTGGTGTTGAGATGGAGATCTCTGGGAGACTTTACCCGTTTGATATTATGTGGAGCTAGGAGGTCTCTTGTGGACCAGTGTCCTGAAGTTGGCTCTCCCACCTCAGAGGCACAGCACTGACTCCTGCCTACAGCACCAAGAGCCTTTCATCCACATGCCTCAGAATAAAAGGGAGAAAGAGTAGAAAGAAAGAATTCGTAGAAGAAAGAAAGAAAGAAAGAAGGAAAGGAGGGAGGGAGGAAGGAAGGAAGGAGGGAGGGAAGGAAGAAAAAAAGAAAGAAGATAAAGTAAAATAAAATAAAGATAACATAATAATGTTATTAAAATAAAAAATAATTATTAAGAAAAAAAATTTTTTTAAACGGACAGATAGAACCCTAGGACAAATGGTGGAAGCAAAGTTATACAGACAAAATCTCACACAGAAGCATACACATACACACTCACAAAAAGAGGAAAAGGGGAAAAAAATCGTAAATCTTGCTCTCAAAGTCTACCTCCTCAATTTGGGTGATTTGTCATCTAAAGGAGGGAAGGAAGGAAAGAAAGAAAGAAGATAAAGTAAAATAAAATAAAGTTATTAAAATAAAAAATTATTAAGAAAAAAAAATTTTTTTTTAAAAGGAAGGATAGAACCCTAGGACAAATGGTGGAAACAAAGCTATACAGTCAAAAACATCTCACACAGAAGCATACACATACACACTCACAAAAAGAGGAAAAGGGGAAAAAATCATAAATCTTGCTCTCAAAGTCCACCTCCTCAATTTGGGATGATTCGTTATCTATTCATGTATTCCACAGATGCAGGGTACATCAAATTGATTGTGGAGCTTTAATCTGCTCCTTCTGAGGCTGCTGGGAGAGATTTCCCTTTTTCTTCTTTGTTCTCACAGCTCCCAGGGGCTCAGCTTTGGATTTGGCCCCGCCTCTGTGTGTAGTTCGCCAGAGGGCGTCTGTTCTTCCGCTCAGACAGGACGGGGTTAAAGGAGAAGCTGCTTCGGGGGCTCTGGCTCACTCAGGCCGGGGGCAGGGAGGGGCACGGAGTGCGGGGCGAGCCTGCGGCAGCAGAGGCCAGCATGACATTGCACCAGCCTGAGGCACGCTGTGCGTTCTCCCGCAGAAGTTGTCCCTGGATCCCGGGACCCTGGCATTGGCGGGCTGCACAGGCTCCCCGGAAGCAGGGTGTGGATAGTGACCTGTGCTCACACACAGGATTCTTGGTGGCGGCAGCAGCAGCCTTAGCGTCTCATACCCGTCTTTGGGGTCCACGCTTTTAGCCGCGGGTGAGCCCGTCTTTGGAGCTCCTTTAAGCAGCGCTTTTAATCCCCCCTCCGCACACACCAGGAAACAAAGAGGGAAGAAAAAGTCTCTTGCCTCTTCGGCAGTCCAGACTTTTCTCCGGACTCCCTCCCGGCTAGCCGTGGTGCACTAACCCCCTGCAGGGTGTGTTCACGCCGCCAACCCCAGTCTTCTCCCTGCACTCCAACGAAGCCCGAGCATCAGCTCCCAGCCCTGCCCGCACAGGTGGGGGAGCAGACAAGCCTCTCGGGCTGGTGAGTGCCGGTCGGCACCGATCCTCTGTGCGGGAATCTCCCCGCTTTGCCCTCCGCACCCCTGTTGCTGTGCTCTCCTCCGCGGCTCCAAAGCTTCCCCCCTCTGCCATCCGCAGTCTCCGCCCGCAAAGGGTCTTCCTAGTGTGTGGAAACCTTTCCTCCTTCACAGCTCCCTGCCACTGGTGCAGGTCCCGTCCCTATCCTTTTGTCTCTGTTTATTCTTTTTTCTTTCACCCTACCCTGGTACGTGGGGACTTTCTTGCCTTTTGGGAGGTCTGAGGTCTCCTGCCAGCGTTCAGTAGGTGTTCTGTAGGAGTTGTTCCACGTGTAGAATGTATTTCTGATGTATCTGTGGGGAGGAAGGTGATCTCCGCGTCTTACTCTTCTGCCATCTTCCCCTCCACTCTCTAAGTTTTTAAATAGGGCCTAGTTTTCGTCTTTTTTTCTTTTTTTTTCATTTCAATACTTTAAAAGAAATTTTATTTTATATTGCAGTAGAGTTGATTAACGATGTTATGTTAGTTTCAGGTGTACAGCAAAGTGATTCAATTATACATATACATGTATCCTTTTTCAAATTCTTTTCCCATTTAGGTTTATTGAGCAGAGTTCCCTGTGCTATACAGCAGGGGTCCCCAACCCCCAGTATTGGTCCATGGCCTGTTAGGAACTGGGCCACACCGCAGGAGGTGAGCAGCAGGTGACCCAGTGAAGCTTCATCTGTATTTACAGCCACTGTCCATCACTCGCATTACCGCCTAATCTCCACCTCCTGTCAGACGAGCAGTTTCTCATAGGAGTGCAAACCCTACTGTGAACTATGCATGCGAGGGATCTAGGCTGTGTGCTCCTTATGAGAATCTAATGCCTGATGATCTGAGGTGGAGCTGAGACAGTGATGCGAGTGCTGGGGAGCGGCTGCAAATACAGATTATCATTAGCAGAAAGGTTTGACTGCACAGAAACCATAATAAATCAATGCGCTTGAATCATCCCAAAACCATCCCCTACCCCAGCCCAGTCCGTGGAAAAACTGTCTTCCACAAAACCAGTCCCTGGTGCCAGATAGGTTGGGGACTGCTGCTATACAGTAGGTCCTTCTTGGTTATCTGTGTTAAATATATCAGTGTGTACATATCAGTCCCAAACTCCCAGTCTGTCCCTCTCCCCCATCCTTCCCCCCAGTAACCATAAGTTTGTTCTCTAAGTCTGTGAGTCTGTTTCTGTTTTGTAAATAAGTTTGTATCATTTTTTTTAGATTCTGCATATAAGCGATATCATATTATATTTGTCTTTCTCTGTCTGACTTATTTAGATGATAATCTCCAGGTCCATCCATGTTGCTGCAAATGACATTATTGTATTGTTTTTAATGGCTGAGTAATATTCCATTGTATATACATACCACATCTTATTTACTCATTCATCTGTTGATGGACATTTAGGTTGCTTCCATGTCTTGACTATTGTAAACAGTGCTGCAATGAACATTGGGGTGCATGCATCCTCTCAAACCATATTTTTCTCTGGATATATGCCCAGGAGTGGGATTGCTGGATCATATGGTAGCTCTATTTTTAGTTTCTTAAGGAACCTCCATACTGTTCTCCATAATGGCTGCATCAATTTACATTCCCACCAACAGGGTAGGAGGGTTGCGTTTTCTCTACACCCTCTCTAGCTTTTATTGTTTGTAACCTTTTTGATGATGGCCATTCTGACTGGTGTGAGGTGATATCTCATTGTAGTTTTGATTAGAATTTCTCTAATAATTTGCGATGTTGAGCATTTTTTCATGTGCCTCTTGGCCACCTGTATGTCTTCTTTGGAGAAACGTCTGTTTAGGTCTTCTGCCCATTTTTTGATTGGGTTGTTTGTTTTTTTGATATTGAGCTGCATAAGCTGTTTGTAAATTTTGGAGATTAATCCTTTGTCAGTTGCATCATTTGCAAATATTTTCTCCCATTCTATGGGTTGTCTTTTCATTTTGTTTATGGCTTCCTTTGCCATGCAAAAGCTTTTGAGTTTGATTAGGTCCCATTTGGGTTTTTTGTTTTTATTTCCAAATAGGGCCTAATTTTCAAAGCCAAAGCTGAGACTGTAAAAATTTTTACACCACATTCAAAGAGCTTTATGGAATGAAAGAGAAGAGAATTGAATTTTATTAAACAGCTATACATCTAACAGTTTTTAGTGTTTGCACAGTATATGATTATGTTAAGATAAATACCATCATCAAATATCTTTCAGCAATAATTTATTGTTGCCAATAGTGTTTTGGGGGCACTCACTTACTGATGGTCAAACTCAAATGAATTTAGTGTGTAGTTTCTGATTTTCTGACAAGTTAATTTACATTCTTCATAGAAAGTGAATTTTTTTTAATAGATGAATCTTTTCTGAAGTTCTCAAAACTGTAATTGCCCCTTATATGCTGCCTGCTTATGATTTTTAGGTCTTGTTCAGAGAGATAAATACCTAGCTGATATAATTATAGCATTCAGGAAAAACTTTTTAAAAATCTGTTTATTTCCAGAAATTTCCTTTTTCTAACTTTTTTGTTTTTGTTTTTGTTTTTTTTTGCGGTATGCGGGCCTCTCACTGTTGTGGCCTCTCCCGTTGCGGAGCACAGGCTCCGGACGCGCAGGCTCAGCAGCCATGGCTCACGGGTCCAGCCGCTCCGCGGCATGTGGGATCTTCCCGGACCGGGGCACGAACCCGTGTCCCCTGCATCGGCAGGCGGACTCTCAACCACTGCGCCACCAAGGAAGCCCTCTAACATTTTTTAATAATAGTTTGATTTTTAAAAATAATAATAGTTTGATAAATGTTATGTAAATATTCAGCATTTTTTTTAAATTAGGGAATTGCCATGGCACAAACAGGACCTCAGAGCATTAAAATCTATTTCTTTTTTTCAGACCTACTAAATTTTTTGGTAATTCCTCTCCAAATAGTGGTTTAACTCAGAAATTTGTGAATTTAATATCTGAAACCAAATTATTTTTAAAAAGAAGACAAAAATATAAAAAAAATGTTAAAAAAGGAAGAGTTAGCATATAAAATAATCTAAAATGTGTAGCTTATAGTATATTTTTTATTACTTTGTCAAAGAATTAATTAAGCCTTTAACTTTGTTTTAAGAAAAACACTAGTATACCAATTGTGATTCTGGGTAAATTTTTTGAGAAGTAAATTGTGAAACACCATTTTATCTCATTGTTTTCCTTTTAATAATCAAGCAAATAAGAAATAAAGAAAAAAACTATAGCAGTTGTTTTCATGCATTATCATTGTAGTACATTTTATCATTTTTGTATCTTTTTTATTAAGCTAACAAAGCAAATAAGTGGGAATCTTCTATACTAAAATAAAATTACCTTGCTTAATCAGAGAAAGGAGTCACATTCAAACATTTCTAAATTTCATTTACAAGTAATTGGTACCATTTTGAAATTTTAATCACAATGTAAGACGTTTTCCCTTTCTGATGATCTCAGTTTGTTGCTTTTAACCCTTCAGATGTTAAATTTGGATTTCACAAGTAATTTACAGTTAATCTGGAGATTCATGGATTCAACTCCTTTAATATTACCCAAGCCCATTTTTACATATAACTTAAGTTCTCCAGCACCTTCCCAGGGAGCTATTATGTTCTCAAGTAGAAAGATCCCTCCAGTCACAACCAAACTCATCAGGACCATAGGAAGAACACAACTTAAGTCTAAATGAGACACCCAGCACCGACCACAATCTTACACAACGTTGTAGTCTAGAATTTTCTGCCTCTGATAGGGCTATGGATAGATCACTACTGGAGCACAAAAGAAGGATGTCTTTGCTATTTTATAATGAACCATATAATATTCTAATTTATGTTTGTTATTAATCTCTGTCCCCAGATATTTGTCTGTTCTGTTTGCTGTATCCCAAACACCCAGAACAGTGCCTAGCACAATATTGGCACTCAATAAATGTGGTTAGGTAAATGAAAGAATGGTGTCCCTAATAGGAAGTTAATAGATATGCATAAAACTGAAAAATCAAGAAGTAGCAACACAAGAAACATATTTAGAAACTTGGAAGTAAATATCAAAATAGTGAGCTAAAGGGGAAAAAATGGTTATCTCTGGGGAAGAGAGCAGGATTGCTGATTTTTATTGTTGTTACTAACCTGTAAAACTATATATAACTTTGAAACATATGTAATTGAAAATTAAAAATAGAGGGAAATTTTTGAGTTACTTACTAGAAATTATAAGGTCAAGATAATGACAGAAAAGACAGAGAGGGTGCTATGGATGGTTGTGAGAAATATTTGAGAGGTGAAAACGAATAGAATTTGGTGACTGGACATAAAAGACAAGGAAAGGATGAGCTTAGAATCTTTACTGGACTTCTGATTTAGGCAGCTGGGTGGATAGCAACCCCTTAACAGAGAAAGAAAATGGATGGGCAAGTTTGGGGTGGAAAGATGATAGATTCTGTTTCAGACATGAGAGGACTGAGTTCCCTGTGTAACAGTCAAGCTGTTTAGTACACAATTTGATATATAGGTCTAAAGCTTATGAGAAGTCTGGTCTGGAAACGAGATGATATAATAACAGGTGGAAGCTGAAGCCAGGAGTGTCCCATAAAGATAATATATATAGTGAAATAAAATGGGTCCAGGATAGAATCCTAGATAAACATTGACATTTAAGAGGAGCCCATAAGAGAGATTAGAAAGGGATAGCAGGAGACAGGAGGAAAATCATGAGAGGTGCCCCATAAGTAGGGCTTCAATGGATTGAGTCAGTTATGTCAGCCGTTCTTAGGGAGGTCCCATAAGAAGAATTGAAGAGTTCCCATTACACTTGACAATTAGCTTTGCATTCATAATCTTAGTTGGAAAAGGTTCAGTAGAATAGGTGCACAGGTGATGAAACATGGGTTATAATGGGACAAAGCCTGAGGAGCAGGTGAAAATGGATACAAGGAATATAACCTCCTCTTTGAAGAATATTGGCTAAGAAAAGATTAGGGGTGGGGAGTGCAGTTTCCTGTAAATTAAAGAAGTTTTGTTTTGTTTTGTTTTTGGCTGCACTGGGTCTTCATTGCTGTGCATGGGCTTTCTCTAGTTGCAGCAAGTGGGGGCTACTCTTCATTGTGTGCAGGCTGCTCATTGCAGTGGCTTCTCTTGTTGCACAGCATGGCCTCTAGGCACATGGGCTTCAGTAGTTATAGCACACGGGCTCAGTAGTTGTGGCACACGGGCTCTAGAGCGCAGGCTCAGCAGTTGTGGCACACGGGCTCAGTTGCTCCATGGGATGTGGGATCTTCCCAGACCAGGGATCGACCCGTGTCCCGCTGCATTGGCAGGCGGATTCTTAACCGCTGCACCACCCAGGAAATCCCTAAGGAAGTATTTTGTTGTTTGGGTTTTTTTTAAGATAGAGATTTAGGGATATTTATAACTATAATATTAAGGAGAATGAGCTAGTTGTAGAGGATTTGTGAGAAAGAATAAATCGTGGAAGTGAGGAGAGACATACCTAAAAGTTACAGCAATATTGGTTTTAAACAGGAGAATACCTTCTTAAGACAGAGATGAAGGTAACTGGGAAGAACAGTACATATGTAGGTATGTGGGGCTGGGAGCAAGAGAGCTGCATATCTGAAAACCTCTTTCTCTGAAAAGTAGTTGAAAATGATGGGGAAGGAGGTGGTAGGATAAAGCCTGAAGAGGGTGGCAAGGGTTTGAAATGACTACTGCATGGAAGCTTAGGATACTCAGCATGAATAAGTAGAATCAAAGAGCAATGTGGGAGGTCTAACTGAGCATGTTATTAAGTACTTACTATGTACCAGACCCTGTGCTGTGTACTGCAGTTAAACTAGGTAACTTTATTATCTTTATTTTACAGAAATTTCCTATAGTCACACAGATAAAAGTTGGTTAGAACTGAGACTCAAACCTAGTTGTGTCTGACCCAAGCACTTGCTCTTAACCACTTAAAAAATAATAATAAATTATATTTATCAGGCTTCATTTCAAAATAACCATTTCAGAATTTCATAATCACACTCAAAGGACAGATTTGCATATTGAGGATATTCTAAAACTTTTCTATTGAAGTATAGTTGATTTACAATATTAAAACTTTTTTTGAGCCTGAAATTTTTAAACAAAGACAGTACCTACTTTACTTTTCTTTCAATAATGGATAACAAGCTACTTAAGAAAAAGGAAATATTCCCCATTCTTACCTCCTTTCATCAAATAAGTCACAATCTATATTACTAGTATGTTTCCTGGAAGGAATAGCAAAAAGATATTTCTCTTAAATGCATGGCAAATGCAAAATAAAATAGTGCAATCTAAAATATTAGGTAATTAGTTGAACTTAGAGTAACGGAGTAATCAGAGGGATGAAATTAATTTAAGTAGGACTTTCTAGAAGGGATGAATTTTTGAGCCATGGATTGAAAAAAAGGTAAACACAAATTGACCCCTGCTGTGGCTGGAAGTAATGATGCTTTGGGAAAATATGCAGATCCAAGTAAAAGTCAAATAAGCAAAGTAAATTTACAAATCCAGCCTCATTTTAATGAACTGTAATGGAGTTAATTTTATTCCTTTACATGAAAATGTAGTATACACTTCTCTCAGCAAAACAGGAAGACCAAAAAAAGAAAAAAAAAACAGTAAGGATGATTTGAATTACATGTTTAATAAATTTGACCTAATTAAGAGAAATTTATAGTTTTAAAAATCATATATTAGACAAGAAAGACTGAAAACCAGTGATATTTTTCCTTTCATGAAACTAAAAAAAAAAAAGAAAAAAAAACCAATTAAACCGAAAAGAAAGTAGAAGAAAATCTTCCTAAAAAAACTAAGCACAGAAATCAATGAACTAGGAAACAAATGTGTAATAAAATTATTGAATCAAAAAAGCTGATTCTTTGAAAAGATTAACAAAATTGATGAATCTCTAGAAAGAGATCCAGAAGAAGAGAAAACATAAATTTACTAATATCAGGAATTAAAAAGGGGACATTACTACAAATCCTAAAAGCATTAAAAAGATAGCAAAGGATATTATAAACAACTTTATGCCAGTAAATTTGAAATTTTAGTTGAATTAGACACTTTCCTAGAAAAAACAGAGTGCACTAAAACTGACATAAGGGGACTTCCCTGGTGGCGCAGTAGTTAAGAATCCACCTGCCAATGCAGGAGACACGGGTTCGAGCCCTGGTCCGGGAAGATCCCACATGCCATGGATCAACTAAGCCCGTGCGCCACAACTACTGAGCCTGCGCTGTAGAGCCTGTGAGCCCCAACTACTGAGCCTGCATGCCACAACTACTGAAGCCTGCACACCTAGAGCCTATGCTCCACAACAAGAGAAGCCACCACAATGAGAAGCCCACGCACCACAACAAAGAGTAGCTCCTGCTCACAGCAACTAGAGAAAGCCCATGCACAGCAATGAAGACCCAACACAGCCAAAATATAAATAAATAAAATAATAAAATAAAAAAACTGACATAAGAAATAGCATTTATGAATAACCCACAACTAACATCATACTCAATGGTGAAAAACTGAAAGCTTTCCCCCTAAGATCAGGAACAAGACAAAGATGCCCATTTTCTGGGCAGAAGACCTAAATAGACATTTCTCCAAAGAAAACATACAGACGGCCAAGAGGCACATGAAAAGATGCTCAACATCACTAATTATTAGAGAAATGCAAATCAAAGCTACAATGAGATATCACCTCACACCAGTCAGAATGGCCATTATCAAAAAGTCTATAAACAATAAATGCTGGAGAGGGTGTGGAGAAAAGGCAACCCTCCTATACTGTTGGTGGGAATGTAAATTCATACAGCCATTGTGGAGAATAGTATGGAGGTTCCTTAAGAAATTAAAAATAGAGCCACCATAAGATCCAGCAATCCCACTCCTGGGCATATATCCAAAGAAGAACATGGTTCAAAAGGATACGTGCACCCCAATGTTCATTGCAGCACTGTTTACAATAATCAAGACATGGAAGCAACCTAAATGTCCATCAACAGATGAATGAATAAGATGTGGTACATATATACAATGGAATATTACTCAGCCATTAAAAATAATAAAATAATGCCATTTGCAGCAACATAGATGAACCTGGAGATTATCATACTAAGTGAAGTAAGTCAGACAGAGAAAGACATATCATATGATATCACTTGTATGAAGAATCTAATAAAAAGATGCAAAAGAACGAAAGAGAAACATATTCATAGACTTAGAGCAGCAGTCCCCAATCGTTTGGCACCAGGGACCAGTTCTGAGGAAGACAATTTTTCCCCAGGCAAGCAGTGGGGAGCAGCAGATGAAGCTTTACTCACTCGCCTGCCACTCACCTGCTGTGCAGCCCGGTTCCTAACAGGCCAGGGGTTGGGGACTACTGACTTAGAGAACAAATTTATGGTTAGCAGGGAGGAAGGATTGCGGGGAGGGATAGAATGGGAGTATGGGATTGACACGTATACACTGGTATGTTTAAAATAGATAGCCAACAAGGACCTACTGTATAGCACAGGGAACTCTGCTCAATACTCTTTAATAACAAAGAAAATGTTAGTAATGTGGCAAATAGTCAGTAGAAAATAAGCAGGATAACGGTTGGAAAGAGGAAGGGGTAGAAAATGTAACAAAAATTTGGGACATAGTAAAAAGGCCTAAACCACATTTAAATTGAGTCCAAAAAAGAAATGTTGAGAGAGAATAGGGAAGAAGCAGTAGATGAAAATTTCCCTCACAAGTTAAGGATTCAAGAAGTACAGCAGGGGCTTCCGTGGTGGCGCAGTGGTTGAGAGTCCGCCTGCCGATGCAGGGGATACGGGTTCGTGCCCCGGTCCGGGAAGATCCCACATGCCGCGGAGCGGCTGGGCCCGTGAGCCATGGCCGCTGAGCCTGCACGTCCGGAGCCTGTGCTCCGCAACAGGAGAGGCCACAACAGTGAGAGGCCCAGGTACCGCAAACAAACAAACAAACAAAAAGACAGCAAACCACAAAAAATGGGGTTTGTTTTGGGGGGGGGGTCGTTTTTTGTAAAATGGCTGACAACCCATGACTAAGATAAAATATTACACACACACACACACACACACACACATACAGAAGTAAATTTCTTTAACTATCTAAAGTATTTGAAAACTTATGTCCACACAAAAACCAACACACAGATGTTTTAGAAAGAAGCTTTACTCATAAATGCCAAAACTTGGTATCAACCGAGATATCCTTCAGTGAGTAAAAGAATAAATGAATTGTGGTCCATCCAGATAACAGAATATTATTCAGCACTGAAAGTAAATGCGCTATCAAGCCAAGAAAGGACATGGAGGAATCTTAAACGCATATTTCTAAGTGAAAGAAGCCACTTTGAAAAGACTACATACTATGTGACTCTCACTATATGACATTCTGGAAAAGGCAAAACTATGGAGAAAGTTAAAAGGTCAGCGGTTGCCAGGATCTACGGGAGAGGGAGGGATGAACAGGTAGAAGACAAAGAATGTGTAGGGTGATGAAACTATTCTGTATGTTACATAATGGTGGATACACGTCATTGTATACTAAAAAAAAAAAAAAAAAAAAAAAAAAAATCTGACTTCTCAACAGAAACAGTGAAAAAAATAAAAGCATTGATATTGATTTTAAAAAGATGCCCACTTTACCGGTCCGGGAATATCCCACATGCCACAGAGCAGCTGGGCCCATGAGCCACGGCCGCTGAGCCTGCACGTCCGGATCCTGTGCTCCACAACGGGAGAGGCCACAGCAGTGAGAGGCCCGCGTACCTCAAAAAAAAAAAAAAAAAGATGCCCACTTTCACCATTACCATGCAACACTGTACTAGAAGTTTTAGCCAGAGCATTTACACAAGAAAAAGAAATAGAGGGCATCCAATTAGAAAGAAAGAAGTAAAACTATCTCTTTTTGAAGATGACATGATTCTATATATAGACAATCCCATAGAATACACACACACACAAAAATCTAGAACTACTAAACAAGTTAAGCAAACTTTGAGAATACAGAATCAGCACAAAAAAATCAGTTGTATTTCTGTACACCAACAAGGAACAATCTGAAAAGGAAATAAATGAAACATTTACAATAGCATCCAAAAGAATGAAATTCCTGGGAGTAAATTTAACCAAGGAGGTGAAAGACTTGTACACTGAAAACTACAAAATATTGCTGAAATAAATTAAAGAAGACCTAAATAAATGGAAAGATTTCATGGACTGGAAGCCTTAATATGTTAAGATGGCAGTATTCCTCAAAGCAATCTACAGATTCAATGCAAAGCCTATCAAAATTCTAATAACCTTTGATACAGAAATGGAAAAACTGATCCTCAATTCATTTAGAACTGCAGGGAGCCCCAAATAGCTAAAACAACACTGAAAAAGAAAAAAAGGCAGGAAGACTTGCACTTCCCAATTTCAAAACTTCCTTTAAGCTACAGTAATCAAAATATGTGGTACTGGCATAAGAATGGACATATAAATTAATAAAATAGAATTGAGAGTCCAGAAATAAACCCAAACATCTATGGTGAATTGATTTGTATCTTTTGGCTTTTGTGGCTCTCCATATAGTTTTTTTTTAATTTTATTGAAGTATAGTTGATTTACAGTGTTGTGTTAATTTCTGCTGTACAGCAAAGTGACTCAGTTATACATGTATATATTTTTTTCCATTATGGTTTATCACAGGATATTGAATATAGTTCCCTGTGCTATAGAGTAGGACCTTGTTGTTTATCCATACTGTATATAATAGTTGGCATCTGCTAATCCCAAACTCACAATACTTCCCTCCCCCACCCCACCCCCTTGGCAACATCTCTTCTCTCTGTCTATGAGTCTTTTTCTGTTTCATACATAAGTTCATTTGTGTTGTATTTTGGATTACACATGTAAGTGTATATGGTATTTGTCTTTCTCTTTCTGACTTACTTCACTTAGTATGATAATCTCTAGGTCCATCCATGTTGCTGCAAATGGCATTATTTCATTCTTTTTTATAGCTGAGTAATATTCCATTGTATATATGTACCACGTCTTTATCCATTTACCTGTCAATTGGACATTGAGGTTGTTTCCATGTCTTGGCTATTGTAAATAGTTCTGCTATGAACATAGGGATGCGTGTATCTTTTCGAATTATCGTTTAGTCTGGGTGTATGCCCAAAAGTGGGATTGCTGGATCATATGGTAGCTCTATTTTTAGTTTTTTGAGGAATCTCCATACTGTTCTCCATAGTGGCTGCACCAATTTACATTGCCACCAACAGGGTAGGAGAGTTCCCTTTTCTCCACACCCTCTCCATCATTTATTGTTTGCAGACTTTATGAAGATGGCCATTCTGACCAGTGTAAGGTGGTACCTCATCATAGTTTTGATTTGCATTTCTCTAATAATTAGCGATGATAAGCGTCTTTTCATGTGCCTATTGGCCATCTGTATGTCTTCTTTGGAGAAATGTCTGTTTAGGTCTTCTGCCCATTTTTTAGTTGGGTTGTTTGGTTTTTTGTTATTGAGTTGTATGAGCTGTTTGTAAATTTTGGAAATTAAGCCCTTTTTGGTCGCATCATTTGCAAATATTTTCTCCCAGTCCATAGGTTGTCTTTTCATTTTGTTCATGGTTTCCTTTGCTGTGCAAAAGCTTATAAGCTTGATTAGGTCCCATTTGTTTATTTTTGCTTTTATTTCTATTGCCTTGGGAGACTCACCTAAGAAAACATTGATATGATTTATGTCAGAGAATGTTTTGCCTATGTCCTCTTCTAGGAGTTTTATGGTATCTTGTCTTATATTTAGTCTTTAAGCCATTTTGAGTTTATTTTTGAGTATGGTGTGAGGGTGTGTTCTAAACCTCATTGATTTACATGCAGCTGTCCAACTTTCCCAACACCACTTGCTGAAGATACTTTTCCCCATTGTATAGTCTTGCCTCCTTTGAGGAACATTAATTGTCCATAGGTGTATGGGTTTATTTCTGGGCTTTCTATTCTGTTCCGTTGATTTGTATGTCTGTTGTCATGAGAGTAACAGGCTGTTTTGATCACTGTAGCTTTGTAGTATTATCTAAAGTCTGGGAGGGTTATGCCTCCAGTTTTATTCTTTTTACTCAGGGTTGCTTTGCATCTGGCTTTTATGGTTCCATATAAATTTTAGGATTATCTGTTCTATTTCTGTAAAAAAAAATGTCATGGGTAATTTGATAGGGATCACATTAAATCTGTAGATTACTTCGGGTAGTATGGTATGGCCAGTTGTTTTTCACGAGGGTGCCAGGCCCATTCAGTGGCAAAAGAATAGTCTCTTCAACAAATGGTGGACCAACTGAATAATACACATGAAAGAATAAAATTGAACCCCTGCCTCATTTCCTATTTTAAAATTAACTCAAAAAATAGATCAGCAGGACTTCCCTGGTGGCACAGTGGTTAAGAATCTGCCTGCCAATGCAGGGGACACGGGTTTGAGCCCTGGTCCAGGAAGACCCCACATGCCGCAGAGCAACTAAGTCCACGTGCCACAACTACTGACCCTGCACTCTAGAGCCCACGTGCCACAACTACTGAGCCTGGGTGCCACAGCTACTGAAGCCCGCATGCCTAGAGTCTGTGCCCCACAACAAGAGAAGCCACCACAGTAAGAAACCCGTGCACTGCAATGAAGAGTAGCCCCCGCTCACCACAACTAGAGAAAAGCCCACGTACAGCAATGAAGACGCAACACAGCCAAAAATAAATTTTTTTAAAAAATTTTTTAAAAATAGATCAGCGACCTAAACATGAGCTAAAACTATAAAACTGTAGGGAGAAAACAGGTAAATCTTCATGACCTCAGATTGACAATAGAGTCTTAGATTTGACAGCAAAAGCACAAATAACAAAAGAAAAAATAGATAAATTGGACTTATAAAAATTAATAACATTTGTGCATCAAAGAGCATTATCAAGAAAGTGAAAAAAACAGCCTACAGAATGGGAGAGAAATATTTACAAATCATATATCTGATAAGGGTTTAATATCCAGGATATATATTTTTTAAAACTCGTACAACTCAACAGCAAAAAGACAACTGAATTTGGGACTTCCCTAGTGGCCCAGTGGTTAAGATTCCACCTTTCAATGCAGGGGATGTGGGTTCGATCCCTGGTCAGGGAACTAAGATCCCACATGCCATAGGGCAACTAAGCCCACGCACTGCTACTACTGAGCATGTGGGCTACAACTAGAGAGCCCACGTGCCACAACTACAGAGCCCACATGCTCTGGACCCTGCACACCACAGCTACAGAGCCCACACACTCTGGAACCCAAGCTCCACAACAGCTGAGCCCACGCACCACAACTAGAGAGAAGCCTGCATGCCGCAGCAGAGGATCCTGCATGTTGCAACTAAGACCCAACGCAGCCAAAAATAAAATAAATAAACAAATATTGGGACTTCCCTGGTGGTGCAGTGGTTAAGAATCTGCCTGCCGATGCAGGGGACACGGGTTTGAGCCCTGGTCCAGGAAGATCCCACATGCCGCAGAGCAACTAAGCCTGTGCGCCACAACTACTGAGCCTGCACTGTAGAGCCCGCGAGTCACAACTACTGAGCCCTCATGCCACAACTACTGAAGCCCGCATGCCTAGAGCCTATGCTCCGCAACAAGAGAAGCCACCGCAGTGAGAAGCCCGTGCACCACAATGAAGAGTAGCCCCCACTCGCTGCAACTAGAGAAAGCCTACGCACAGCATCGAAGACCCAATGCAGCCACAAATAATTAAATAAATAAATAAATATTAAAAGAAAAGAAAAGACAACTGAATTCAAAAACAGGTAAAGGGCTTAAGTAGCCATTTCTCCAAGGAAGATATACAGACGGCCAACAAGCACGTGAAAAGATGTTCAACAGCATTGGTCATTAAGGAAATGCACATTAAAACCACAATAAATGTCACAACTAGTAGGATGCTGTAGTCAAAAATATGGAAAATTATGTGTTGACAAGGATGTGGAGAAATAGAAACCCTCATACATTGCTGGTGGGAATATAAAATGGTGCAGGAACTGTGGAAAAGAGTTCATCAGTTCCTTGAAAGTTAAACATAGAATTACCATATGACCCAGAAATTTCACTCCTAGGTATATACCCAAGACAAATGAAGAGATATGTCCACAAGGAAATTTGTACAGAATGTTTATATCATTATTCATAATAGCCAGAAGGTATAAACAACCCAAATGCTCATTAATAGACAAATGGATAATCAAATTGTGGCATATACATATAGTGAAATATTATTCAGCCATAAAAAGGAGTGAAGTACTGATACATGCTACAAATAGGCAGAGCCTCGAAAACATTACACTAAATGAAAAGCCAGACACAAAAGGGTCACATATTGTATGATTTATTTTATGTAATGTACCCATAATAGGCAAATCCATAGAGACAGAAAGCAGATTAGAGATTACCAGGGAACGGGGGAGTGGGGACCAACTACTTAATGAGTACCAGATTTTTTTTGATGAAAAGTTTTGAAACTAGAGTGAACTAGTGGTTGCACAACATTGTGACTGCACTAAGTACCACTGAATTATACAGTTTAAGATGGTTAATTGTATGTTATGTGAATACAAGTAAAAGAATAATAACATTTTTAACTGAGTCAAGAAGAAATATAAAATATTAATAATTATATATGTAATAATAAAAGCATTTCCACAAAGAAACTGCAAGTCAGGTAACTTCACCAGTGAATTTCTCCAAACATCTAAGGAAAAAATACCACTCTTATATGACTTTTCCAGAGAATAGAAGAGATACTTCGATGAGGCCAGATAATTTTGATTCCAAAGCCTGACAAGGACATTACAAGAATGGAAATTATAGACTAATCTTTCTCATGAACAAAATATTAGTAAATAAAATTCAAGGATGTACAAAAAGGTGGTACACCACAACCAAGTGGAGTTTTGTTCCAGAAATGAAGATTGTTTTAACATTTGAAAATCAATCAATACAGTATACCACATTAAGAGTAAAAAGGAAAAAAACGTGATGGGAAAAAAAGCACTTGACAAAAATTAATACCTATTCATGATTTTTTTAAGACTAAAACTAGGATACAAGGGAACTTTATTTGAATCAAGGGTTATCTACAAAAAATCTAGAGAAAACATTGTATTTAGTAGTAACATATTAATAAGGACATTCACTGCCATCACTTTCATTTAATATTTGTACTGGAGGTCCTGGCCAGTGCAGGGAAAAAAAAGAAGTGAAATAAAGAATAAAGAGTGAGGGCTTCCCTGGTGGCACAGTGGTTGAGAGTCCGCCTGCCGATGCAGGGGACCACGGGGTCGTGCCCCGGTCCAGGAAGATCCCACATGCCGCGGAGCAGCTGGGCCCGTGAGCCATGGCCGCTGAGCCTGTGCGTCCTGAGCCTGTGCTCCGCAACGGAAGAGGCCACAGCAGTGAGAGGCCCACGTACCGCAAAAAAATAAAAATTAAAAAAAAAAGAATAAAGAGTGAAATATGTGAAAATTAAATAGGCAGAGTTTAAACTGTTATTATTTGCAGACAAAATAATTGTGTATTTTAAAAATCCAAAAGATTCTGCAGATAAGATGTTTAGAATTAATAAGTGAACTTAGCAAGTCACTAGATACAGGATCAATATTCAAAAATTGAATTTTTTTCTATGTAGTAGCAACAAAGGGTCAGAACATTAAAAAATTTTAAATACCATTTATAGTAAATCAAAAATTACCAAGTACCTAGGAATAAATTTAATGAAGGATATATAAGTGTTCTACGTAGAAATGTGTACAGAGAAAGAAGATCTAATAAATAGAGTATGCTATATTCACAGGTTGGAAACTCAATTTTGCAAAGATGTCAGTTCTTCCCCCAATTGATCTATAAATTAAACACAGTGTCAGTCAAAATCCCAACAGATTTTTTTTGTGGAAATTGATAAGCTCATGAAATCTATATGGAAATGCAAAGGACCATGAATAGCCAAAGTAGTTAAGAACAAAGCTTGAGGACCCAAGACTTTTTCCAAAACTCCAGTACTTAAAATAGAGTGCTATTCACCTAGCACCCAGATCTTGGTTTCTAAATATTATTCTCCAATAAAAGGAACCAAGGCTCTTTGAAAGAAGTGGTTAATTCCACAACTGGAGCATGGAAAATACAAGATGTATTGTAACATCTTTTGGTGCCAGTGAGCTAGGAAATGCATGGGAAAGGATGAGGGCATGTTGAAAGGACATAAGAATCAACCTGAAGGAGGGCCTAAAAGCCTAAATCAATTTGAGCAACAAAATAAATAATGATCATATTAAATTATAACCCATAGACTAACAGAAATGAGTCCATGCTGATATAAATAAATTAAGGAGAAGGGGCATCCCTTCCTTACAGAAGAATCCCAGTTAATGTACAAGGAATTAGGGAACTACAAAACCACCACCAGGCAAACACTGCAGAATTGTTGCAAGCAAGATGGATGCTAAAATCAGTGGGCAAAAGCTTGAGAAAAATATAGGATATTTTCATAGTTTCAATATGTCTCCCCCAAGATATTGATCAGTTGCGAAGGGGAAAATAGTAACTTTACAGTGGAGAGACCCAGTAGACATTGCCATAACCAAGTGATCATGGTCGATATGTCAAAATCCTGAAAAACAAGGAAAAACTAAGGAATTGTCACAGATTTGAAGAAACTAAGGAGACACAACTAGATGCAGGCTGGGGTCCTGGATTGGATCACAAGATAGGAAAAGAACATTAGTGAAAAAACTGGTGAAATTCAAATAAAGTCTGTTTGGTGAATACTATACAAGTATTAATATCAAAACATTAGTGTTAATTTCCTGCTTTTGATCATTGTTCTATGGTTATGTAAGATGTGAATGTTGGAAAACTGGGGAGAGAAGTATATATGAACTCTAATATTTTTTGCAACTTTCCTATAAGATCATTTCAAAATAAAAGGTTTTTTTTTTTAACTGGCATGGTATTGACACAAGATGCATTGGTTTCCCAGGGTTGCTGTAACAAAGTACCACAAGCTGGATGGCTTAAAACAACAGAAATTTATCAATCTCTCACAGTTCTGGAAGCTAGAAGTTCGAAATTAAGTTGTTGGCAGGGCCATGCTGCCTCTGAAGGCTATCTAGGGGAGGATCCTTCCTTGCCTCTTCTTAGTTCCTGGTGGTTGTCAGCAATCCTTGGTATTTTTTAGCTTGTAGCTGCATCACTTCAGTCTCTGCCTCTGTCTTCACCTGGCCTTCTTCCCTGTGGCTCTGTATATCCTCTTCTCTTCTTCTAAGGACAACAGTCATATTGGATTTATAGTCTACCCTAATCCTAATGTGACCTCATTTTAACTAATAAATAGTCTGCAAAGACGCTATTTCCAAACAAGGTTACATTCTGAGGTAGCAGTTTGACATTAATTTTGAGGGGACATGATTCAACCCAGTATACAAGGATGGGCAGATAAACCAGTGGGATAAAACAGAAACTCTAGAAACAGAACCACATATTGGTCTCACTTACAGCAGATGTGCCATTGCAACACAGTGGGGAAAGAAGTGTCTCTTCAATAAAGGAGTCAAATGAAAATCTGCATGTGGATAAAAAGAACTTTGACCTCTACCTCACATCATACATAAAGACTAATTTCGGATGGATCATAGACCTCAATGTGATAGGTAAAATAACAAATTATTTTCATGATACACACAAGAGATTATCTTCATTATCTGAGGGTTGGCAAAGATTTCTTTAACTGGACACAAATTAAATTAAAAAGCTTTAAATTAAAAGCTTTTGTTCATCAAAAGATAACATTAAGAGAATGAAAAGGCAAGCCATAGAGTATTGCAGTACCCAACAGAGGACTTGCATCTAAAATATTTAAACAGCTCCTACAAATCAATAAGAAAAATATAGTCAACTCATTTTCTTAAATGGACAAAAGACTTGAACAGGCATTTCGTAAAAGAAAATATCCAAACAGGCAATAAGCATATGAAAGGGTCCTAAACATCATCTGGGAAATGCAAAATTAAAACCAAAATGAGATACCACTGAACACCCACCAGACTGGCTAAAAATTTTTAGACTGACCCTACCAAGCTGTGGCAAAGATGTGAACAACTAGAACTTTCATGCACTACCCATAGGAGTAAAACTGGTACAAGCACTTTGGACCATCAATTCTACTCCTAGATACACACTCAACAGAAATGAGTCTATATGTCCGCTAAAAGACATGTAGAAGAATTTGTATAGCAGCTTGATTCATAATTGCCCCAAACTGGAAGTAACCTAAATATATGTCAACAGTGGAATGGATAGTTTTATATTCATTCGTAAAATGGAACACTATATGTCAGTCAAAAATATAATTACTGCAACAACGTGGATGAATTTCACAAATAATTGTTGACTGAAAGAAGCCAACACAGGAGAGTATACAGCAAATGATCCATTTATGTGAAGTTCAAAAACAAGCATAGTTAATCTACAATGATAAAAATTAGGATAGTTTTAGGGGTGAATATTGATTGGGAAGAGTCATTTCAGGGATGCTGGAAATGTTCTATGTATTGATCTGGGTGATAGTTACAGTGGTGTGTATAATTTTTTTTTAATACTTATCTGTATTCTTGAGGCTTCTGCACATTATTAGATGTATATTATATTGATACTTCAATTTTTTAATTAAGAAAAGTGATATATTAAATATTATTGAAATAAGTGGACTATTGTCAATATAAAAAATTGAGCCTTCTTTAAAATATTTGAGATTTTGTTTTAATGAGATTTCACTTGACCATATATATTTGGATAACATTCTGTGGTTCACTGGTCACTTTCTCATAACATGGTAACAGATATGTCATTTGAGTGTATTCTAGAATAAAGATTCTGGATTTTAAACCATAAATGATATAAATTAATACCAAAAATAAGCAGTTTTAAAATTTTTGTCAAATTCTTATATGGAAATCTCAGTATTGCATTTCTCATTTCTGTCTTTTAGGCTAAGACATCAAGCACACAAAGAATTTTATGCCTACAAACAGGTGAGAGAGATTTACTTAAGATTAGCTTTGATCATGTTCTTCACCAAAAAAAATGAGACCTCAGGTTTCCACTCATATTTTAAACTGGGACTAGATTTACTTGTGTTCATTTTAGCATTTTGCTTGCCAATTTGCCATACAAAATACTTCAAGTGTTCCTTTTTTTTTTTTTGGCTGTGTTGAGTCTTCGTTACTGTACACGGGCTTTCTCTAGTTGCGGCGAGTGGGGGCTACTCTTCGTTGCAGTGCCTGGGCTTATTGCGGTGGCTTCTCAAATATTACTTGAAGTTATAGAAAGTTTAAATGATAAAATAATATAACAGGGAACTTTGGCCAATATTTTGGTAAAGAGAAATGCTGTAGCTTAAAATCCTTAAACTTACTATTATCCTAATGGAGTTCAGAGATTCCACTAAATGAAATTTTTACCTTCTTCATTAGAAGACATACTAGTTCCTCAGAGGTAACCAGCTGTATTATACTGATCTCATCTCCTCCCCTTTGTACTTTAAATGTTAGTTCACGTCACACCACTGGAAGTCCAGATACTTCAGTCATTGCTATTAACTCCTAGCCCTTTGTACTATCCCTTTGCTGATATGTTCTTTAAGGTAATAAATTTAGCTTTTCTTGAAGGCCAGTAAAATTTGTTTTTTCTTCCATGTGTCATCCATTAATATTTTATCACTGATACCAAACAGTGGGCCTAGGTGTTCCTTAATTTTCTTTTGACCCTGATCATGAAATTATTTTTGTCCTCCATAGCAATTTAAGAGTGGGGGAGAGGTGCGGGGGGGGGAGCCAAGCTTCAGTTTATTTGGGTCTTTAATCTTGCTGACACTGCTGTTACAGACCATGTCGTCATTTTAGGATTACATATCTTTTTGTCCATGTCTCTTTGAAATCTGAGCTCATTGGTGAGTTCCTTAGATGTCCACACTGATGTCCACATGTAACCACACATGGGTCTCGTGTGGGATTTCATATACAGAGATGAATGTCTTAGTTTTCTAAAGGAATGAATCTTTTTGACTCAATTTTTGTCTCAAATGGTTTTTTGAGGAACCTCCACACTGTTTTCCATAGTGGCTGCACCAACTTACATTCCCACCAACAGCGTAGGAGGGTTCCCTTTTCTCCACACCCTCGCCAGCATTTGTTATCTGTAGACTTTTTAATGATGACCATTCTGACTGGTGGTAGGGGATACCTCATTGTAGTTTTGATTTTCATTTCTCTGATAATTAGTGATGTTGAGCATCTTTTCATGTGCCTGTTGTCCATCTGTATGTCTTCTTTGGAGAACTGTCTATTTAAGTCTGCTGCCCATTTTTCAATTGGGTTGTTTGTTTTTTGTTAATGAGTTGTATGAGCTGTTTGTATATTTTGGAAATTAAGCCCTTGTCAGTGGCATCATTTGCAAATATTTTCTCCCAGTCCTTAAGTTGTCTTTTCATTTTGTTTATGGTTTCCTTTGCTGTGCAGAAGGTTTTAAGCTTGATTAGGTCCTATTTGTTTAGAGATGTTCTTTTTAAATAGTCATCTGCCCTCTTGTCATTTTGCATTATTTTTAACTGATATCCAGTCACCACAAAGTCAGGTTAGGGACAGCACCTGGATGGGTTTTAAACCTATTTACATAATTCTGGGTAGAGCCAAAGTTTTCTGACGATACTGATGTATAATAATAAGCAAAGCTTCCAAAATTAAGATTGACCTTACTTTTCAGTCTTTTATAAATTACCAGTCTGTCCCATGAGCCAATACTGTGTTTTACCAAATCATGAGGCAAGCAATCTCATTTACTTTCCCCCCATATTAGCACTTACTCCAGATAGGCATGTGTTAATTTCTTCTCCCAAACTTTAATCTATTCTCAAAGAGATTTTAAAATTGCTTTTCAGGAGAATACTGCACCATTGCTCAAGTTAAGAGAATGTTGCTAAAATGTTCTATCTCAAACTGTAAGAGATTCTCTCTAATACTGAATATGAGGTGAAATGAGCTATACACAGAAAAGAAAAATATTTGTAGAATAATGAGAAATCTTTTAAATTACAGATTTAAATGGGCATAAAAGCATACTTTTTTTTGTCTTACAGGTTATATTAAAAGAAAAAGTAAAAGAACTGAATTTACATGAGGTAAGTTGCCTATAAGTATTTTAATCTGCTCTTGAGTATATTCTAACAGAAGTGGTATGCTGTGGTATGCTTAAACATCTATATTTTCAGACACTGAAAAAAATTGGGCTTATTTGATCAGCTTAATAGAATATTTGAGGGTGAGATCACATAAAAATCAATTTTGTGAAGACTTATGAGAGTGTAAAATAACTCATTTTTAATAGGGATGGTGCCAGTGTAAGATTTCATAGCAGCAGGGATGCTGCTTGCTGTCCATGCTATACGAGTAGGAGATAGATATAAACAAGTTTTTCTACTCAAGATGAATTTGCACTAATTTCACTCTTGAAAATGTTCCCAGAACTCCTTTCTTATCAATGGCACAAACAAGGCAGTGATTACTTCATGAAGGTGGGGGTTTGGGGAGGTGAGACAGAGGGATGGAATAGGGAAGAACATATAGGGAGAGATATGAACTCTTGGACTTGTCTAGTAATGAGGTTGCGTGGTTGGGGTGTTCACTATATTGTTATACTTTCTAAGCTATATACAGATGTGTGTGTGTATCCTGCTATGCACCTTAAGACACATAGTCTATAGTAATTCTTGTTTATTTTATTCCTTGTCTTGCCACTGATTTCAAATGCTCAGAGTTTTTATTTTTAATTTTAGGGCCCTTTCTCTTCCACCCTTTCTGAGTTTTTTAATTGGTGTTTAAAGCAAGGACTTGAAAAGCTACACACTGTAATATCTATGTTTTATATAGTGTAACTGGTGAAGCTACATTACCAGTCTCTTCAAAGAGAGTTAATTTGTGAAATTATTTGAATAATAGTAAAAAAAAATAATGATTTATATTATTGTTGAATACTTTGAAATCATCTACTGATCCTTTGCTCTTTTTTTAAAGTATTTATTTATTTATTTGGTTGCACTGGGTCTTAGTTGCGGCAGGCGGGCTCCTTAGTTGCGGCATGCATGTGAGATCTAGTTCCCTGACCAGGGATCAAACCCAGGCCCGCTGCATTGGGAGCTCAGAGTCTTAACCACTGTGCCACCAGGGAAGTCCCTCCTTTGCTCTTTCTGCATATTTTTTATCAAAGAGTTGATATGGTACAGCATTTCAGAACTAACCTTGGATTAAACTCAAGCATCAAATACTGTTTGATTTTAAAATTTTTCCCAAAACAGTAATAGAAAGTGATCCTCTTCTGTTGGGAGTCTTTTTGATGACCATAAATGAAAAGATCAAATTCTGACATACATTAACAATACTGAATAACCATGTTTGTCAGGAATAGAAGTCTTCCTTGTTGGTTTGACCCATTAGTTTAGAATCTTCATCCTGAATAAGTGAATTGTGTTGCATCATTACGTATCAGAGTTATTATCCCAACCGCACCCACTGATTCCAGTTTCACTGTGCCTAAGAAAACCTAACCTTGCTCTACAACTTGTTTCCAGAGGCCAGTCATGTACTTTTCGCAGTTTGGTCCTTTTTGGATGCACTTCTTTGTGTTGAAACTATTTTGTCAAACTTCTTTGTGTGTGTGCATTCCTATAGCCTAATTATACAATGATGCATAGCTTGTTCCTGTGTAAGCACACATAATTTCAATATGAATAACGTTATTAGTGAATAATTATAATAGTGGAAAATCAGAGACAAGCTAAATGTCCATCAGTAGTGTAACAAATAAATAAAACATGATACACTGGAAGATTATCCATCAAGAGAGGGAGGGAGGGAGGAAAAGAAGGAAACCGGATACAGGGATTCATACAGTGAGGTACTATACTGCAGGCAAAATTAAGGAACAAGCTCCATCTATAAACACGTCAACCTAGATAGATCTCTAACGGAATCTTGAAACAGCAAGTTGCAAAATGATATAAATGTTTATATCATGTATGTAAACTAAGATAAACACATTTTTCATGGATTTATATGCATACTGCATGGTGTCTGAAAAGGATGCATAATGATCACACAGAGGAGGAGAGAACAGGGAAAAGATTAGGGGAAGTTGGTCAAAAGGGATATTAATTTTATATATAATGTTCTTAATTTTAAAGAAGGAAAGTAAGTTAATATATTATTTTAAAAATACAGTTGAGGAATTCCCCGGAGGTCCAGTGGTTAGGACTCCGTGCTGTCACTGCCAAGGGCCCGGGTTCAATCCCTGATCAGGGGACTAAGATCCCACAAGCCACGTGGCAAAAAAATCTAAAAAGTACAGTTGAGGGCTTCCCTGGTGGCGCGGTGGTTGAGAGTCCACCTGCTGATGCAGGGGACACAGTTCGTGCCCCGGTCTGGGAAGATCCAACATGCCGCGGAGCGGCTGGGCCCGTGAGCCATGGCCGCTGAGCCTGCGCATCTGGAGGCTGTGCTCTGCAACGGGAGGGGCCACAACAGTGAGAGGCCCACGTACAGAAAAACAAAAAAAGTACAGTTGACCCTTGAATGACATGGGTTTGAACTGCACGGGTCCACTTATACGCAGATTTTTTTCAGTAGTGAATACTACAGTATTACACGGTCTGTGGTTGTTTGAATCTGTGGATGATCCCACATGCTGTGCAGTGTGGCCAAAAGTTATAAAAAAAGTAATAATAAATAAATAAATTGCATCTAATGGAGTCTTGGTATCAAGAGAAACAGAAAGGTGCCATGGAAGCTGTGACACACTGGGGCATGCAAGGTCCTGTGTTAAAGAAGTTGTCAGCACTCAGCTCTAGCTAATTGTTACCATAGGGGAATATAGGCTATTGCCAACTATTGCCAGATCTGGGGTTTTTTTAAGAGAAGCCTGAGAGCATTGACATTAGTCTGTGATCTGCTTGTCATTTGCATTTAGTCTTTGATTTGTTCATCACAGTGTCCCCAGCTCTGGTTATGGTGAATGGTTGCTTTCTCCACTTAATTTCTTTTGCACCTTTATCAAAACTCAAATGCCCATATTTTTGTGAGTCTATTTCTGGATTCTCTCTTCTGTTCCATTGATTTCTGTGCCTATGTCCCTTCACCAATACCACAGTCCTGATTACTGTATTTTTATAGCAAGTCTTAAAATCAGGTAATATGATTCCTCCAACTTTATTCTTCTTTTCCAAAACTGTTTTAGCTAGTCTGGTTCCTTTGCTCTTCCATGTAAATTGTAACAGCAGCTTGTCTATCTGTACACACAACAACAACAACAAAAATCCTGCTGGGACCTTGATTAGTACTGCATTGAATATATAAATCAGGGGGAAATTTGGTATCTTTACCATGTTGAGTTTTCTAATCTGTAAACACATTATGTCTTTATATTTGAAGTGTTTTTATAGACAGCATATAGTTAGGTCATGTTTTTTAATCCACCCTGCCAACCTGTCTTTTAATTGATGTGTTTAGACCATTTATGTTCAATGCAATTATTGATGTGTTTGAAATTAGGTCTGCTCTTTTACTATTTATCTTCCGCTGTTACCCCTCTTTCTTATTCCTTTGTTTCTTTCTACCTTCTTTGGGGTTATTTGAACATTTTTAGTATTATATCTATTGTGATTTTATCTTTTTGTATAATTTTCCAGTGGTTACTTAGGGATTACAAAATAAATACCTAGAATCAATTTTTTAGCACTTCATTTGTAATGTAGAAACCTTATCACCATATAGATCCCTTTACTTTATACAGTAAGTGTCATATTACACCTATATACATTGAAAATGGCATCAGACAGTGTTACATTTTTTACTTTTAACCATCAGATATATTTTTAAAGAATTCAGGAGGGGACGAATAGTTTGTTATATTTATCCAAATATTTACCGTTTCTGTTGCTCTTAATTCCCAATGTTCCAAGTTTCCTTCTTATGTCACTTTCCTTCTATGTGATGAACCTCCTTTAGCAATTCTTTTAGAGCAGATCTGCTGGCTATGAATTCTATTAGTTTGCCTTCATCTGAGAATGTCTTTATTTCACCTTTTTTTTTTTTTTTTTGCTATACACGGGCCCCTCACTGTTGTGGCCTCTCCCGTTGCGGAGCACAGGCTCCGGACGCGCAGGCTCAGCGGCCATGGCTCACTGGCCCAGCCGCTCCGCGGCATGTGGGATCCTCCCGGACCGGGGCACGAACCCATATCCCCTGCGTCGGCAGGCGGACTCTCAACCACTGCACCACCAGGGAAGCCCCTATTTCACCTTTATTCCTAGGTTATTTCTTTTCCTTCTGCACTTTTAAAATGTTGTGCCAAATGTTGTGTTCTGGCCTCCATGGTTTCTGATGAGAAATTCATAGTCATTCGAATCATAATGTGTCATAATGTGTCATAATGTGTCATTTTTCTCTGGCTGCTTTCAAGATTTTTTTCTATGTCTTTAGTTTTCAGCAATTTGATTATGATACGTCTCAGCATGGATTTCTTTGGATTTTTCCTGTTTGGGGTTTACTCAGCTTCATAAATATGTAGGTTTGTCTTTCACCAAGCTTGGGAAGTTTTCAGCCATTATTTCTTCAAATATTTTTTCTGTACTGTATTCTTTCTATCCTGCCACTCTCCTAGAGAAGGCCTCATCCACCTGCTGTGGCCATGTGGGCCAATCAGAACCCTGAGCCCACATCTACAGTACAGTACAGTGATACAGCCATCCATATAGCTTCTAAATTTGAACATGTTTGGGTCCATTCCCACTTCTGTCAGGGTGATATTGCCTATACATACAGAAAGGAAAGGAGAACCTTCTCCCTCCTGCATCTCAGCAGCAGGTGGGATCCTAGCTGCACAAGGACCAGGAAAAGTCATCTTTAGGTCAGTTTTCCTGGATCAGGCAGAGAGTGGGTGAGGAGTCGTGGCAGACATGCTATGGCCCTGCTCTACCCTACTTTCCACAAGAGACTGTAGGAAGGTAACCCCATTGGAGTTGCCCCCCTGTATAAAATAAAGTTAGGAACATCTTTTCCTTCTCCTCACCTCCCCACAAGCTCATTCCCTTCCCTTTGGTCCAGTGAGGAGGGGGTCTGGTGGTACAAGTTTTGCCACATCCCTTTCTTATGTAGGAGGAGATATAAACCCTCTCAGTCTTTCTAGGATTACTGATCAATCTTCTTATAAATCACATTACTCAAATTAATTTTAAAATTATAATATGAATACTTAGAGCCCAACTGAGTTTCGTCCCTCAGTTTAAATTGTAAAAATTGTTTTACAAAAATAGTTTAAAAAAAACCCCAAAGCATGTATAGGGAGCTGACAGTATACAGGACCCTAGAGATTGAGTGGGCAAAGTATAGTCCCTCCCTGCCCTCAAAGAGCACTGGTCCCACAGGAAAGAAAGTCATAAGCCAGTGAGGCAAGGACAGTAAAGGGCTGAGCACACGAACACATGACGATCATGGAACGGACGTCCCACTGCACTTCAGTTTGGAACAAGAAAGTCAGATCTTTCCTGAGCAGCACAGCCATGTTTAGAGTGCTTTCATAGCTTTTAAAGATTCCAACCTTAAATGACACGTCTGAACTGGGAATGCTGCCTTTGTAAAACATATGATTATCCTCGTAACTATTCAAGGAAAGGTATATTAGTGTTCACTACCACCATCAAAGAATGATTGTATATTTAAAAGAAAACCATTTTGGCTAAATTCCCTGGGCTGTGGGTCATTTTCATCGGGTGACGTTGTCTTCCCCACATGACTCTCCACTCCCTAGCTTGCATTTTGAGGTAAATTTATAGACTGTGTCAACCTCTTGAAAATTGTCAAATCCTTCCTTCTTGGTCATTTTAGGGATCATGCACTCTGTGAATACTAGAAAATTAGGCTTCTTTCCAGTATATATGCTATGGTCACTAAAAGCCATTTTTCCCTTGAAATTTGTTTTATTTATGGGTATAATCTCAGTGTAAAGAAAATGGAATCATGTATACAAGGTGGCAAAATTACCAAGATGTCTGTTTCTTCATATAATTTATCTTAGGAGCAAGGGAACTGACACTTTAAAAAATTTAGGTGAGGTAAGTATTATTCCTTATTTTGCTTTTGTAAAAATTGAGGTTTAAGAAAGTTGAGGATAATGGGCATGTCCTCTAGCTTCTGAGTGTGGAGAAAGAAGGTGACCCTATCTTTCTGAGTCTGGAGCCTTCACATTATGATGCCCCTACTGCACCCACAAACTTGAAGCTTCTGCTGTTCCTCAAGCTGCAAAAAATTCCTTTGAAATGCTGTGACCCGGCTTCCTTTTGTTCTCTGCAGATGCCATCAAGAGCATGTAAAACAAATAAACTCAAGTATCTATAGACTGACCAATCAGTAAATGTATGTCCTAGCCCTGTTTCTGACAGGGCTGATAGGATCTATTCTTTTTTTTTTTTTTTTTTTTTTT
>NW_006781776.1:74855-86992 GCF_000442215.2 Lipotes vexillifer | reverse complement strand
GGGTTTTTTTTTTTTTTTTTTTTTTTTTTTTTTTTGACAAGAAAGTAGGGTTTATTGGTGGGCATGGGTAGGGAGGGGGCAGTGCCAAGGCTCTCACGAGTGCAGGGCCCGCCATTTGTCCAGGGGGTCACGATTAGGGATACTTGACCCCACAGCCATCTGGGATGAGCCGCTTTTCTGCCACCATGTTTTCAAATTCATCTGCATTAAACTTGGTAAATCCCCACTTCTTGGAGATGTGGATCTTCTGGTGGCCAGGGAACTTGAACTTGCCCCTGCGGAGGGCCTCAATCAAATGCTCCTTGTTCTGCAGCTTGGTGCGGATGGACATTATGGCCTGGCAATGTGGACCCTGGCCACTGTGCCCTGGGGCTTTCCAAAGGCACCACACATACCTGTCTGGAGCCTAGACTGGGGACAGCATGCCAGTCATTAATATCAGCTGGAAAGGGCTGTCTCCAAGGTCCCTTAGGGCAACCCATACAGGCAACAGGCTGCATACACTACCAAGGAGGCTGCTGTTTGCAGCCATTGCGCACCGGGCCCCCATGGGGAAAAGAGCACAGTTGGCTTAACTGGCTGCAAAGGATCTATTCTTTGACTTCAAAAAATGAAGAGTGATGGGAATGTTTCCTATCCTCATTCTGTGAGGCCAGTATTGCCCTGATATCAAGACTGGTCAATGACATCATAAAAAAACAAAACTCCAAACCAATATTCCTTATGAATATAGTTGTAAAAATCCTCAACAAAATACTAGCAAACCAAATTCAGCAGCATATAAAAAGGATTATATATCATAACTAAATGGAATTTATCCCAGGAATACAAGGTTGGTTCAACAAAGGAAAATGCGTCAATGTAATACCCCCTATTGACAGAATAAAGGGGTAGGGAGAACACATGACCACCTCAGTAGATGCAGAAAAAGCATTTGACAAAATTCAACATTCTTTTATGATAATACTCAATAAACTAGAAGCAGAAGGGAACTTCTGCAACTTGATAAAGATTTCTATGAAAAACCCACAGCTGGGCTTCCCTGGTGGTGTAGTGGTTAAGAATCCGCCTGCCAATTTAGGGGACACGGGTTCAAGCCCTGGTCCGGGAAGATCCCACATGCCGCGGAGCAACTAAGCCCGTGCGCCACAACTACTGAGCCTGCACTCTAGAGCCCCCAAGCCACGACTACTGAGCCCACATGCCACAACTACTGAAGTCTGCATGCCTAGAGCCTGTGCTCCACAACAAGAGAAGCCACCACAGTGAGAAGCCCGCACACCGCAATCAAGAGTAGCCCCCGCTCACCACAACTACAGAAAGCCCACGCGCAGCAACGAAGACCCAAAGCAGCCAATAAATAAATAAATAAATAAAAATTTTAAAAACAAACAAACAAAAAAAACCCCACAACTAACATCATACTTAATGAAAGACTGAAAGCTTTTCCTCTTAAGGGAAAACAAGACAAGGAGCCTACTCTTATCACTTTTATTCAGCATTGTACTGGAGGGGTCTAGGCAGAGCAGTTAGGCAAGAAAAAGTAATCAAAGGCATCCAGATTGGAAAGAAAGAAGTAAAGCTATATTTGCAGATATGATTTTGTAAACACAGAAACCCCTAAAGAATCCACCAAAAATCAGAAGATAAATGAGTTCAATAAATTTCCAGGATAAAGATCAATATACAAAAATCAGCTGTACGGACTTCCCTGGTGGTCCAGTGGTAAAGAATCTGCCTTCCAATGCAGGGGACGCAGGCTCAATCCCTGGTCAGGGAACTAAGATCCCACATGCCACGGGGTAACTAAGCCCATGTGCCACAACAACTGAGCTCACACGCCTCAACTAGAGAACCTGCACGCGGCAAACTACAGAGCCCACGTGCCCTGGAGTCTGCGTGCCACAACTAGAGAAGAGAAAACCCGCAGGCCACAGCTAGAGAGAAGCCCGCATGCTGCAAAGATCCCACATACCTCAACAAAGATCCCGTGTGCCGCAACTGAGACCCAATGCAGCCAAAAATAAAATAAAGTAAATTAAATAAATAAAATCAGCTGTATTTCTATGCAGTGGCAATGAACAATCTGAAAATGAAATTAAGAAAGCAATTACAATTACAATAGCATCAAAAAGAACAAGATTCCTAGGCGTAAATTTAACAAAAGAAGCTCAGATTTGTACACTGAAAAATTATAAAACATCATTGAAAGATATTATAGAAGACCTAAATGAATGGAAAGACATCCTTTGTTCATGGTTTGGAAGACTTACTATTGTTAATATAGCAGTATTCCCCCCAAATATTTACAAAATCAACACAACTCCTCTCAAAATCATAGCTGCCCTTTCTCTTTTTTGTAGAAATTAACAAGCAGAATTTAAAATTCACATGGAAATGCAGGAGACCCTGAATGGCCAAACACAGTCTTAAAAAAGGAGAGGATCGGAGGATTCACACCTCCCAATATCAGAACTTACTGCAAAGCTACAGTATTTAAGACAGTGTGATACTGGCAGATGGACAGACATACAGATCAATGGAATAGAAATGAGAGTTCAGAAATAAACCCATACATTTATGGTCAACTGATTTTCAACAAGGGTGCCAAGACATCCAATAGGAAAAGAGTAGTCTATTCAACAAATGGTTCTGGGATAACTAGATAACCACTTAAAGAATGAAATTGGAGCCCTGCTTCACACCATACACAAAGGAACTCAAAAATGAATCAAAGGGCTTCCCTGGTGGCACAGTGGTTGAGAGTCCACCTGCCGATGCAGGGGACGTGGGTTCGTGCCCTGGTCCAGGAAGATCCCACATGCCGCAGAGCGGCTAGGCCCGTGACCCATGGCCGCTGAGCCTGAGAGTCTAGAGCCTGTGCTCCGCAACGGGAGAGGCCACAACAGTTAGAGGCCCGCGAACCACAAAAAAAAAAAAAAAGAATCAAAGACCTAAATGTAACAACTAAAATAACAAAACTCTTAGAAGTAAACATAAATATATATCTTCGTGGCTTTGGATTAGACAATGATTTCCTATATACAACACCTAAAAGCACAAGGAGCCAAAGAAAAAACTAGATAAATCGAACTTCATCAGAACTTAAAACTTTTGTGCTTCAAAGGACATTATCAAGAAAGTAAAGAGACAGAGACTTCCCTGGTGGTCCAGTGGTTAAGAATCTGCCTTCCAATGCAGGGGACGTGGGTTCAATCCCTGGTGGGGGAACTAAGATCCCACATGTCACAGGGCAACTAAGCCCACACGCCACAACTAGAGAGCCTACACGCTGCAACTACTGAGCCTGTGTGCTCTGGAGCCCGCATGCCCACAACTAGAAAGAGAAGCCCACGCACCACAACAAAAGATCCCGTGTGCCGCAACTAAGACCCAATGCAGCCAAATAAATAATTTTTTTTTTTAAAGACATTGAGGGCTTCCCTGGTGGCGCAGTGGTTGAGAGTCCGCCTGCCGATGCAGGGGACACGGTTCGTGCCCTGGTCTGGGAAGATCCCACATGCCGCAGAGCGGCTGGGCCCGTGAGCCATGACCACTGAGCTTGCACGTCCAGAGCCTGTGCTCCACAATGGGAGAGGCCACAACAGTGAGAGGCCCGCGTACAGCAAAAAAAAAAAAAAATTAAAAAAAAAGAAAAAAAAAAAAAAAAAAGACATTGAAAAAAAAGAAGAAAGTAAAGAGACAAACCACAGGGAGAAAATATTTGCAAATCTTATATCTGATAAGAGTTTGGTATCCAGAATACATAAAGAATTCTTACAACTCCATAATAAAAAAAGCCTACAAAATAAAAAGATCTGCAAATACTTTGTCCCAGTCTTTTTATCCTAACAGGATCTTTTGCAGAGCAAAAGTTTTTAAATTTGATGAAATCCAGTTTATCAATTTTTTTTGGTTGCTTGGTGCCTATGGATGTCCCATTGCTCCAACACCATTTGTTGCAAAGGCTGTCCTTCTGCCATTGAAATGCTTTTGCACCTTTGTCAAAATCAGTTGGCTATCTGATACGGGATTTGTGTCTAGTATATATAAAGAAGTCTCACAACTCAATAATAAAAAGAAAAATTACCCAACTAAAAAGCGGGCAAAGAATTTGAAAAGACGTCTCTCCAAAGAAGGTATACAAATGGCCAGTAAGCACATTGTTATTCATTAGGGACATGCAAATCAAACCCCCAATGAGATGTCACTTCATACCATCTAGGATGGATATAATCAAAGAGACAGACAATAATAATAACCTGAAGATATGGAGAAATTGGAGCCCTCATACACTGCTGGTGAGAATGTGAAATGGTTTGGCCACTTTGGAAAACAGTTTAGTAGTTCCTCAAAAAGTTAAACATAGAGCTACCATATGACCCAGCAATTCTACTCTTAGATACATACCCAAGAGAAATGAAAACTCTTAACAGATACTTGTGCACCAATGTTTAGAACAAGATTATTCACAATAGTCAAAAGGTATAAACAACCCAAGTGGCCATCAACAGATGAATGGATAAATGTGGTATATTCATATAACGGAATACTATTTTGCCACAAAAATGAATGAAGTATTGATTCATGCTACAGCATGAATGAACTTTGAAGGTATCTTTCTAAGTGAAAGGAGACAGGCACAGAAGACCACATGTTGTATGATACCATTACATGATTCCATTCCATTTTGAAATGACCAGAATAAACAAATCCATCAAGACAGGAAGTTGATTAGTGGTTGCCAGGGGAGAAGGTGGAATGGGGGGGGGGGGGACTGCTTATGGACATGGGCTTTTGGAAGCAGATGATTAAAATGTTCTGGAATTAGATAGTATGATGGTTGCAGAACTCTGTGAATATATGAAAAACTGCTGGATTGTACACTTTACAGGGGTGAATATTATGATGTGTGAATTATGTATCTCCATTTTTAAAAAGGAATGAGAGAAACAATCTTGTTGAAACACTGGAAAGCAAAGCTTATTTGCAAAATATGATCTGTAAATTTGTAAAATTAGTTTGACCCTTGAGGGAACTTCTAAGAAGTCAGATCTCAGGCTTTTCTCTTCATGATTGACCTTGGCTTTTGGTCAACTTTAGTGCTTAACACATCAGAATTTATTTTGTTTTTTTTTCAGGTGACTATGGTTTTAGAATTTTTTAAGAAGAACGTAATAGCCATTAATAGTAACTCCATTTGAAAAGTCTACAAATCTAATTTTGGATTCTGGAAAATTAACCAAAGCAACGTCTTGCCCTTTGGTAGGATCAGCACTGAATCTCTACAGGGCAGAGCCAGCAGTCCTCACCCTGTTTCAGAAGGCTATACTGGGAGGGAAGCTGGGTTAAGGCCAGAGGACCTTTTCACACAGTGTAGGAGGTGGGAACATCATTCCCCCTTTACAGATGGGAAGCAGAAGCCCAAAAACAATCATCCCAAGGCTGGAACCACTAGTTTCTCATCTTTACCCACAGCTTGTTCTTAACCTTCCTCCAGCAAACAAAAATGGGCTTGAAAATAGTACTCCCATCACTAAATTTAAACGTGAATAAAAACAACTGGTATTGGTAGACTGCCTTACTGCTTCCTCAGGCCTGCCCCCAACCTGAGCTGATGATGACAGTCCCAGGCAGGGGGTTGGGGGTATGTAATATCCTCACTCTACAGATGAAGCAACAGAGCTTGAGAGGCATCATGATGGCAGAAGTCACACAGCTTGGGTGTCCGAGCCAAGGCCAGCCATCTGTCCTGCCTTCCTCCCTGCTCTCCTGCTGTCTCAGCAGTAATGCCAAATCTGATAAGACAAGTTATCCATGCTCCTCCTCCTGTGAAGATCTTGTCTGCTATATACACAAGGCCCTGAGAGCTCCCTGGAGAAGGGTGTTAGAAGACCAACAGCCACAGCACTGGCCACAGGACACCAAGAGCCATGTGTCCTGTCACATAACCTAAGAATACTGGGTTACTTGTTATAGGTTAAGAAACAGGTGACAGGGAGGCAGGTCAGCAGTCTGGACAAGAAATGGTGATGGTTGAACCAGGATCCTTGGAGATGAACAGGGAAGCAAGCAGGGAGGAGTTCAAGCTTTGGGCAGACGAAAGTGTAACAGACCTGGGTCCCCAGCCAGACCTGGCCACTCACCTCAGACAACATGGTTACTGCTCTGAGTTTCTGTTTCCCCATTTGTAAAGTGAGTAAATGGGATGATACTTGGTGTCCCTGGGCACTGGTAAGTGCCCAAGAAGTAGTGGTTGGAACCCAGCATCTGGCTTTGAAGAAGGCTTCCTTCCAAGCAGTGGAGCCTAGCCACCTGTCAGAGCAATCCTGCCCCATCTGCACATTTTCATAAGGTTAAATTCAGTGACTCTTGAATAACTTTTTATAAGACAAAGACAGACACTGACAGAAGGACAGTGCCAAAGTAAGGGGCCCCAGGAACTACAAGAAGCATACTACTGCAGGCTGTGCCATGGTTTATAGTTTCCACGTTATGAAAACGAGAAAGGAGAGCCCCAGGGCCTGCCCCAGGGTGCGAGCAGTCCCTTCAGGGGCCCTGCTGCTGAGCAGGCAGAGCATTCCCTGCAGAAAGTCAGCCTCTTGGCACAGCACAGAAAATTACATTATGCTCAGTCTATCTGGTGAGAATAAACCTAAGTCAGACTCTTCTGATGGACTGAAGTAAAGAAACCTGCCTCTTGCCTTCTGTCTTCTCCCATCTGCCCTCCATCTTGAAGACACGTGACAGGAAGAGCAGAAGATTCTTCTTCAGAAGACCTTGACGGTTCGAGCCTGTTTCTTTCACTTAAAGAGTTGTGGGACATTGGAAGTCCCTTCAAATGGCTGGGCCTTGGGGGCCTGCACTTTACATTGGCCTGGGAGAGTCCTTAGCAGATACTTTGCCTCATCTGTGAATCTGTCTTTCAGCTCTGTGCAGTGTGCCTAGAAGACTTCAAGCCTCGAGATGAGTTGGGGATTTGTCCATGTAAGCATGCCTTCCACAGAAAGTAAGTATTGGTGTGGAATTATTTAAGAGGACCTGAGTTTGAGGCACATTGACCAACTCACTTGTAGGCTTGGGGCAGTGCCAGACAAGCTTGATGGCTTCATGATTGGTTTATAATGCAGAAAGCTGAAAGCACCCTACAGGCTGTTTTGTGTGTGTGTGTGTGTGACATTAGGAGGGATCAGGGTGGTGGAACATGAATACCAAGGCAGGACTTCAGGCAGAGCGCCAGACAAGCCCACACCTCCTTGGAGCCCAGGCTATAAAGAGCTGTTTTACTGGAACTTTCCAATGAGAGTTTCCTTTCCTAAAAACTTAATCAAAACCATAGTTATTTTAAATCAAAATAAGTGTCTGAATGTAAATAGTAGTGTGGGACCATCTCCTCCCCCCTCCTACAGACATATTTAATATTCCCCCTTCTCTTGCAATTTTATGTGTTTTGTATTTCTATTAGAAAACTTCACTTCTTCTCCTTCCCACCACCCTCCTCAATGTACTTCATTCTTTAAGAAGTCATGGATGACTTGAGGGTATAGCATACTAACTGTAGCTTCTTGGAAAACTGGAGTCTCTGGTTCCTCCAGAGGGTGAAATGCATTCTCCACCCAGTGGTAGAACTCTTCGGGACCTGGCTGTTCACTCCAGTCCCCACCTCTGAGCAACAGATATGTTCAACATGTGAGGCATGTGGGCAGGGGGTGCCACGAGCATGGGACTGACATCTTCCTTCTTGTGGTGTCTCGTTCTGCAGGTGCCTTATTAAGTGGCTGGAGGTTCGCAAAGTATGTCCACTGTGCAACATGCCGGTTCTGAAGCTGGCCCAATTGCATAGTAAGCAGGACCGTGGACCCCCACAGGGGCCCCTCCCCGGGGCAGAGAACATTGTATAGCTCATCACAAGGATCAAACTGTTGCAGGAGCCAATGTCTGCGTGGAGCCAGGAGGAACACAAGCAGTCTCTGTGTTGGCTGCTCTACCTGGGGCACCAGCTGCCGCTTCCTTTGTCTAATGAAGAACTCTTGGGCCAACTAGGCTGGGAACCGAGACTTCTGGGTCTTGTGACAACCAAAGTACTCTGACACTACCCCATGCCAAGAGAAGAGGAGTAGATGAGCCTGCGGGTTTGGTTCAAGAAAACTCATGAGGGTCTCCTGCTAACTCCATTGTACTCTGTCTCCCAGACACTTATCTCCATGTCAAGGTGAATCTTTATCAAGCAGAAGGGACGATAAACACAAGTGTTAGAGAAGGGAACTGAGGGCAGGTCTTTAAAGCCACCCCCCACCCTGACCCTGTGGACACATGAGCTTCTATGCAGACCGTGCATGCCTTTGCAGCAGCAAACCCTCCTAGCAGCCCCAGCCAAGTAAAAACAGTGGTTACCTCAGCCTAAGCACAACCGGCTGCAGTGCCGGAGGCAGTGCCAACAAGGCTTTTCACGTTATGTCCCTTTGATAAGGCCATCTTGGAACCCAAGGGCTTTGGTTACAAAAAAGCAGCAGTACCCGTCACCACAGGTCCTGCCTCAAGTTCACAACACTTGCTTATCAAATCATCTAAGCTAAAAACATTAGATGTGCTTGGAAAGATCTGGTCAAAAGCCATTTCCTCTTATTTCCCCTCCTACTCACCAGTGAGGCACAGCCAAGCTGCCATCAGGAGCCCCAGCAGGGGGTGGGCCTCTGAGCCCATGCTGTCCCTGTATGACCTGGGGGCCTCAGGGTGCTGCCCACATTCCCACATATGCAGTGTGGTTCCAGCGTACCTGCTGGTCTTGGCCCACTGCCTAAGTAGGAAGCTGCTGTAAGCCCCTCACATGGCTCCAAAGAAGAGCATCTTACTGATAAGCACCAGTCCCCTTGGCCCTGCTGAGCTGAGAGGATGCTAACCCCTTGCTTCTCCCCATCCTTCTCTCTGTTCTCTTCCCTCTCTTGCCCTCTCTTTCTACTCAAAAGAAAATGCCCATCGTTGACTTAACAATTTAAAGTATCCCAAATAAGATCCCTATGTAATTCTGAAGCCAGGGAAATGCTAGAAATTGTGAATAGTTTCAGGAAGGTCCTGCAAGGCTATTCACCATTGGTGTGTGCTTCAGTATTTGGACTTGAATAACTAACTGAAAGTGTCTTTACAGGGGAGAAATGCATGCTGCTCTTTCACTCTTTGTGTCCAACTTTTCTAGAAATGACTCAGAGTCCAGCAGGATTCATGACTATTTTATAAGTTAGCTATGTTAAACAGCATTGGGTCAGATAAAGTTCTCTTCCACAGCCCTGCTCTCCACCTCCCTCCATCACAGGGGTGGGACTCCTCATCAACAACTTTGCCTCTCTGCTCCATCCCCCAAGTATGAATGGGGCAGTTTCTCATTGGAAATACAGCCTGCATGATACGGAGAGTGGAGGAAACTTTGCTACTCTGTTCATGGCGTATCTCCAGGAATTTTCTTGGAATCCAGCCTCTACCGTCTTAGAATGGGTGAGGGAACCTGTCCTTGGCTCAGGTGGCTGGGATCAGATGAGGAGGAAAATTCCCATTAGCCTAGAAAAGTGCTGGGCAGAATCCAGTTTGGGAAATTACAAATCCAGTTGGTCGGAATTGGCTGTACCCTATGTGTGAGCTATTCATGGTATGCTAACTGGACTGCTTCTTTAAACAGGGCAAGGGAAGTGTGGAATATTTTTATATGAAAGCCTTAGTCTGTCTGGCACCCATGAAAAGAACTATTTGTACACTCCTACTTTCACCCTGTTTCTGCATTCTCTATTTTGTAGCACAATAGAGCTGAATGCTGCAAAGCACCCAGTTTATAGTGAAATGTTTTCAGTGACCAATGTCAGAAGTAGGCTTACTTTGGACTAGCCTCATTAATAGCCAACACTCACCATTTTCACATAATGGCTTTGGGACAAATGTCACCTCTTAGTTATGGGCTTCCAACAGGAAATAGAACCTTTCCCTTCAAAGGAGGAATTCTTGTGTTCTATACTGCAAATTATTTCATCTCACAGCTTTCGTAGGATTACAGCCTTTCAGTGTGTCAGTACGAAGGAGACAGCCTCACGAAGTCCCTCTATTTGTAGGGAGGCAAATTAATTCATCTCACGGTGTCACAGCTAAAGGCCAGTTGGACAAGACATTCACAGCCCATCCATTAGAGGAAAGCTTGAGTGCTATGCACTCCCCACTAGGCACCATCATGGGTCTGCTTTACACCATGACCTCAACACATGTGAATGAATGTGCAGGGCTTTTAAAAACCCAGCTCTTCTAAGGTGGGGCTTGACACTGGAGTGGTTAAGAGTGTTCGCTCTGCTTGTAGTCATCTTCCCTTTCTTGGCTTGGTGTCCTTCTATTGCAGCATGGCCAGTGTCACCTGCAGTAGTTATTACTCTTAGCAACACAACATGAATGTGTTTGCTCCCCACATCTGGGTGCTCCTCCAGAACGTCCCGGTGCTGCATTGCTGTAACTGAGAATGGCCAGGGTTTAATTTATGTCTTCCTTTAATTCTGATTAAAATCACAGTTTTATGTGAAGGACAAGGTCAAATCTCCATTCAAAAAAAATTTTTTTTAAAGAACAAGGATCCCTTAATACTCTTTGATCAAGCTCACACCTCACAGTGAGACCAGTGAGGCTGCCCTGTCCAAATCTATCTCCATGAGTTGTTGACCTTTTGTTAACCTGTAGATATGTGAGGACTCTGGTCTGCTTTTGGGTCACTGGCAGGTAACGTGATTTTTTAACTTCATCTTAATATGTCTTAAGCAACTCAGAGATTGGGTGTTGCATGCTGTGGGTTAGTGGAGCAAAACTCAGACTCAACTGGACTCCACGGGTGGGTGAATCATTATCTAGTTGTTACTAGGGGTACAGCTGAATTCAGCTGGCTTTAGGAACAGGGAACAAAACCAGCCTGACTTGATTCCTGGTTGAGTAGGCCTAACATGCTAGTTGTCATCTGCTGCTTTTCTTTGCCACAGTGATTTGGTTAGGCCTATCCCTTGTAGTTAAGGCCCTAGCCAAGGAACAGGACAAGACAGTAATGGCCAGATGGGAGCAGGTGGCCCATGGGGAAGTCTGGGCTGAGGGATACAGGGGATCTCACACCACTGCCAAACAACACTGTTCTCGACAAGTCTTGACAAAGATCCTTTCCCCAGTCCCTAGCCCCTCAAATCCATCAAACGAATGACCTCACGCCCTGTTCCTTTCCACATTACCCACTCCAAAGCCTATCATCTTCATGGCCTGGTCCCATTCTGCTAAGCTGCCCTGAACGACTGTAGTAACTTTTTCTGAGAGGTTTTCTGGGAATTATGAAATGCACACAGGGAGGCATCCCCAGAGCTCTGTAGAGGAATGGTGCTCAGCTTGATTTGAATCACCCCCTTGCCACTCACTAGCCACGTGCCTTCCTGAAAGTTAGCATCCCAAAGCCTGTCTCCTTATCCGCCCACCCAGGGATTGTAGGAAGGGTGTCCCCACCAGCTCTTGTGGGGAATTGGCCACCATGTCTGGAGCCCAGCAGGCAGGCCTAGAGTCATGGGGGCTGGTGCTACTAGGTGACACCGTCATGCTGGCCACATGGGGCTCCTCTGCTGTCCTGGTAGAAACAACCTCAGCAGAGAGCCTCCTGAGATGTAGGGGCTCTCCCCTGGGTCCCAGTTCACCTGGCTCCCTTCCCTTTCCCCTCTTGATCTTCCTTAGTCCCTTCCATTCACCTTTGCCCACAGTGCTCCCCAACATGGCTGCTCAGTGCTGAATATTCCTTAATTTTTTGAATAGGTAATCCCTTCAAGTGGTTCACAAATCATCAACAGTTAAGTCTTCCTTACATCCCTGACCTCCAAACAAGCCAAGTTCCTCACCCCTTGAGCACCCACTATTAGTTCCTTGTGGATTCGTCCAGAGATTATTTATGCATATACAAGTACGTACACATGTACGTACATGTGCATGGGGTGTGGGTGTGTGTGTGTGTGTGTATATATATATATATACACACACACAGACACACACACACAGTTGACCCGGACCCTCGAACAACACAGGTTAGGGGCGCTGACCCCCTGTACAGGCTGCACATCACTTTATAGTCAGCCCTCCATATCCGCGGTTCA
>NW_006781776.1:68341-74580 GCF_000442215.2 Lipotes vexillifer | reverse complement strand
GGTTCAGCATCCAAGGATTCAACCAACTTTGGATCGTGTAGAATATATTCATTGAAAAAAATCCACGTGTAAGTAGACCTGCTCAGTTCAAACCTATATTGTTCAAGAATCAACTGTGTGTATGTGTATAATTTTTTTTCTTTTTTACTTGTGTAATACCAGACGAGTATATTCAAGGAACATTCCTAGTCATGTGGGAAGAACCAGCCCAGAAGTCAGAATATCTGTAAAAGGTGAGCCCAGAATTGGGGGATATTTCTATAATCACATTCCTTTTGAATAAGGCATATTTTCCACTGATTGCAGCATGATGAAATTCTAGTTTGCTATCCCAATCAAACTATAATCCCTCCCTGACCCTAACCACTGATGCCCAAATAACAAGACAGCACAACCAGTTTCCAGCCTATCTTTCTGAGTCTGTTGTAGGACACACGAGCAGGCTCCACAGCCAAAAGCAACAGCACAGTCCAGCAGCTTTTGCAGGAGCCTGGACAGGCTGCAGCCACACCTCAGCCAGTTTCCAGTTTCAAGTGAGGACCAAGAGCCCAGCAGTGACGTCTGGTTACAACTATCATGGTTTCTTAGACAAGCCCATGTTTTTGAGGCAGGAGTTTGAGAAGCAGCAGTAACTGAAGGCTGAGACATCCTTCTGTTTTGTGGGGCAGATGTCTCAGATGTTGCTAAGCAAATAGGTGATCAGCTGCCTCAGCATTAACAGCAGATATGGCCGAACGTTCATGTTCAAGTTCATGAACCTACTCCCTTTCCCTTCCCACTCTATGAACACACTAAAAAGAAAAAGTTCCCATAGAATTTCTCCTCACCCAACATTTTTTCAACAACAGCGATTATCCCACCAACATTTTCTTTAAAAAACAATTAAGTTCATTCTTGCCCCTGCAGGAGATCCAGGTTAAAGCTGCTTCCTCCAGGCAGCCTTGGGGGGAGGGGCATGGACTTGTGCCTCTCATTCCTCACCCACCTTCCTGGTATCCTGCCACACAGAACAGCAGCCCAGGGATTCCCTAGATTAAAAGTGCAACTTGGGCCCCTGACCTGAAACTTGCAAAGGAATTGTATGTGAAACTCCACTCTTCTGTCATTTGATGAACCTCGTGTCTTTCATCGTTAGCATTTAGGAATTTGAGTAAAGGAGATAAAAGTGTCTGAATTCTGGTGAAATTTGCAGTTAATAACTGGAAAATGCTGGGTCATGTTCCTTTAGTAGATTAACGAAGGCTTCCACGTGCCATGGAATCTGCTTCCATTTGACTGGGAACATGAGGAAAACAGAGGGGCTTGTTCAGTAAATGTCATTATTCCAGTTCAGCTTCAGAGCCTAAATTGTTGTTGCAAGATGCAGAGTTTTATTCCACTTTTAGACCAAGCATCAGCACACTTGGCTTACCAACCCAGTGCTCACTTCTGTGGCTGTAGTGTCAGGGCCTCCCTGCTCCAGGGACATGTACCCACATTGTGGGCCCCACCAGTGTCAAGGGACTTGTCTATTCTTCCATGAAGCCCCTCTCAGCTCCCTGGGCCAGTACAAGCCTGGCGGACCTGTGTCTTGGGCCAGGTGCACACCATCCCTCCATCCATCCCTTCCCTCCCAGGCCCCCCCGCTAGAGCAGGAGAGGCAGATGGGGCTAGTGTTAGGAAGTCCTTCCTGGTAACAGCTCAGTCTTCCAAGAGAGTGTTCCTGAACTGTCATCTCTGGGTCTCTTGGCAGAACTTTGCCAGAAAGAATGGATATTAGTCCTATAGTTTTAAGCCCATTGGGTTTTATTCACTAGATATTGTATAACTTCCTCAAAAAAAGGTTTATGAAATGCTGAACCTCAGGTTTCATAGACATGTTTGTACACTAAGAATTATGCAGCAGAATATTTTTAAACATTCGCAGTTTTTTGTAAGCTATATATTTTTGTATATTTAATTGCTATTTTAAAATTTTAATGCATTTTGCTAATTATTCTTGTTTAAAAAATAAGACATGCATGTAATTGACTTAAATGTAAATAAAAAGCAGATTTTAAAAATACTTTGTGCTGAGCATGTATGCACCCTTGGCCACCCACATCCCACTTAAGCCCATGTAGCAAGAGCTGAAGAGTGGTTCCGAACAAACAGAATTGGTCGATAGCAACAGGTGATTGTGACAGAGCAGCCTGGCTTATCTCTTCCCATGGTGTGGGGTGCCGGTCAGGGGTGATGAGTGGAGCACCAGGCCACAGCAAAGGAGAAGGCAGAGAGGCCAAGGCCCCCCCTGCCACCCCGGCCTCAGCACCACAGGTGTGGCTGGACACAGTCAAGCAGTCTCCCAAATGTGGACACCACTGCTCAGGAGGGTTGCAGTGGTGGAACTGGCCCACACCTCACCCCTCTAGCTATATCCCAGGTCTGGAAATACCAACTATTCTGTTGGGAGGAGAAAAAAACATCTCCTGGTCCAAAGCCATCCTGTGGCAGCTACTGTTTCTACTCACCAACCCTCACTAGGACTCTGCAGCTCAGCTTTGGCCCCATAGCTTCAGGGAAACTGCTCCCCCTCAAGGCCATCCTGCAACCAAATCTGTGCCACCTCTGAAACCTCCTCTTAATGCAGGTGCCTGGAGAGCTCCTCTCCCCTCAAGTCTCCTGAGCAACAGGCCCCCTGCGCTAGTCCCCTCTGACCACTCTTCAGTGTTCTTCGCAGCCTCTTCCTTCTCTGCACATCTCTTGTTATTCTCACTCTACCTTGGGATTCACTAAATTCCCACCTACATTTTACCCACCTACATGCACATCATTCTCAGGTCTCTGACCTAAATATCCAGCTACCTATTTGGCATCAAAAATCAGGCAGCCCAGGGCTTCCCTGGTGGCGCAGTGGTTGAGAGTCCGCCTGCCGATGCAGGGGATGCGGGATCGTGCCCCGGTCCGGGAGGATCCCACATGCCGCGGAGCGGCTGGGCCCGTGAGCCATGGCCGCTGGGCCTGCGCGTCCGGAGCCTGTGCTCCGCGACGGGAGAGGCCGCAGCAGAGAGAAGCCCGCGTACCGCAAAAAAAAAAAAATCAGGCAGCCCAAAACCAAGTCTCCCCAGCAAGCCTAGGTTGCCCTCACAGAACCTCCTTCCCCCACTTCCAATCTCCACATCTCTAAACTCAACCCTCTAAAGCATCTCTCTCTTACCTGACCATCCACTGCTCCCATCTTGGTTTGGCCACCTTCCTTTCACACCTGGACCATGACCACAGCCACTACCACCCCCACTGCCTCTAATAGGGGAGTGTGGGATGGGACCCTCAGGCTAGTATTTGGAGGGCTGACTGGAAGGGATAACTGCTGAGATGAGACAGGGCAGTGGCTTAGAGCAGGGTGGTAGCTGTGGTGACGAAAGACTGAGTTTACATGCATCTCACAAACTGGAGGTAGTGAAGTGGCAGGAAACTGGGAGAGGATGCTGGCAGAGCTTCAGGGGAGAGGATGGAGACATTTCTGTGTAAAGATGGCCTTGGAGATACAGAAGAGAAGGGAAGCGGGAAAGGGGAAGGGGGAAGAGGGAAGAGAAGGCAGTCAATGCCTTGGGACTGGAGCTCAGAGGCAAGGGCTGGGCCAGATATGCTACCTTAGAAATCAGAGTCAAGGTGAGTGCTGATGACTGCTTAAGGAGATCAAGGATTGAGACTGAGGGCTAGCAATATCTAATTATCTTCAGTGGAGAATAAATTGGCAGAGACAAAGTGGCCTAGGAGATAGAAGGAAAAGCAAGAGGGGTGTGCAGTGTTAGAACTGAGGCAGATGAGAACATGAAATGTCCATTAGATTTAGCAATGAGATTCACTGGAGTAAGATGGATGGGCTGAGCACAAAGCACAAAAAGAAGTCACAGAGGCAGTTTCTCAAGAGCAGGAAGTGGTGAATCCATATGGAGGTGGAAGGCGACTTCAAAGCACAAGAGGAAAGGGGGCTCTGCCGGATTCTCGCTGTGTGACTTTGGGCAGGTTTCCTCCTCTGTTAAGTTATGGAGATGACAAGGGCTGCATGACACGACCCAGAAAAAGCAATGGCACAGCCTCGTGAGCACAGTAACTGCGGGGAGAGCAGGCGGGACCCCACAAGGCCTCAGAGGTCAACCTGGGTCTCCATGGGCAGCAAACAGGCTCACGCTGGCTCCATTCCTCGGTCCAGAGGAAGAAGCCAACGTCTACCAAGACTCCATCTAGAAACCTGTCTCTCCTCAAGCAGCCTTTTGAGCCTCCCACACGCAGCCCCTCCACTAGATCCAACTGAGCCAGCCTCCCAGGCAGGTTCCAGCAAGCACAAGGCAGGGAGCAGAAGGCAGGAGAGCCCCGCCCTGCTCTCCATGAGTTAATCAATGGACACCTCAATTCCTCGCTCTCTACCAGCCTGAAATAACCAGATTCCCCCCACTCCTTGAAAAGCTGTCAATACTGGCAGCCCTCTTTGTCTGCTTTTAGTCTTCCAGATGTGCTTTTTCTACTAGCTTCCAACACATCCAACACATCCAACACTTCCAACACATCAATTATCCCTCCACTACCCAAGGAAATTCTGCCCAGGGGAGAAGTCCTTTCCCTCCAAACAGACCTTCCCAGGATCTACAGTGTAAACAAGCTGGAACTGCCCTTCCAAAAGTTGCTTAACTGTTAAAGGCACAGAATTAACCTGCCCAATAAGTCTGTAGAACCTTGAAACATGTTTTTCAATACATTCACACAAGCTAAATGCACACCAGAGTTAATGCACAGAAGATGATCTCCAAGGCCACACTGATAAAAGTGTGATTAGATTATAATACATAGTATCAATAGCTTGCCTTACATTAAGTTAGTTCAACAGGACACAAAACCACAGCCCGTTGAACACAGAACAGCTCTCCTCCCCTGAAGTGGCTCCACAAAGTGATGCTGAATTTCAAAAATACACAGCAAGTTGAACAAAGCTATACTGAAGAGCAACTTAAATACAGAGAATTCTCACCGACATGGACATGGTCCACTATTTTTTTTTAATATATATCTTTCCTTACTGGTTATTAAGATTTATCTTGATGACTTAGAAAAATACATTTGTCCTTCCTCGCTTTGATTCAGGTAGTACACAATCATAAAACTGAGTAAGTCTCTTAAAAAAACAAGTCCACAAATCCCATTGTGGAAGGTTCCAGGAACCCCTCCCCAGGTAACAATCAGGGGATCTTCAATAGCTCAAGGAGTGCTCCAACAGCTCCAAAATAACCCTGAAAAAAAAAAAAGAAAAAGAAAAAGAAAGAAAGAAAAATAAGAGCAATTCTCCTTTGACTTATTTAAATTACCATAAATATGATTACTAGCATTAAAGCCAACACAGCCCTTAATTCCTGATACCCATTTCCTGACTCCCATTTTGCTGAGCCCAAGGCCAGCCTGGGAGCAGAGAAGCTCTGCAGAGCTCCCAGGCAGGGGGGCAAGGACACTCTGGCACATCAGACCAGAGCCCACAATTGGGGCTCCACAAGTTATGAGGCCCAGAGCAGCCCAGTTACCCCTGGTAAAGGACGGTACCTGGGCCGTCTCCTGCAGAATAAGGCGGTGAGAAGCAACAGGGGCCTGGAGCATTTCCAGACAACTCTTGAATGAAGGGAAGATGAGACATGAAGTGCAATGAAGGAGAAGCGGGGACAGGTCACAGAGGGCGAGGGCTAGCTGGGCTGAGGGTGGAAAGATGGGGGCGGGATGGGTTCAAGACTCACCTGAAGAAGGGGATGAGGGTGGCAGAGATGTTGATGTCCCTCCCACACATCCAGTCACACCACCCCTGAGAGAACAAGGACACAGGAGCAAGAGATGTGGAGAGCAAGGAAGGGGGTTCCATACAGGATGTGCAAAGCTGAGGTGCCCCAGGCAGCCAAGCAGCCACACCAAGAAAGTCACCAGATGTCTGGATTTGGAGCGGGGCAGCAGTCAGGGCAGTACTGGCAGAGGTGAGCAGCAAAGAAGTGGACAACAGAACCTTCAGGCAACGTGTAGAGAAGGGTGAGGACAGAGAAGCAACATCTGAAGAAGAGAAGCAACTGAGGGGAAGGCAGAGGCATGAGACAGAGAAGCAGCAGCTGAAGGAAGACATTACAGGACCATCTCCTGAAGTAAGTAATCAAGGCCAAATACAACCAAGACATGACAACCCAAACACGAAACCTAAACAAGGATTAAATATAAAAGAAAATGAGGCAAAACCCATACTGGCAGAAATC
>NW_006781776.1:28075-68331 GCF_000442215.2 Lipotes vexillifer | reverse complement strand
GAATCAGAGAATAATCATACAATGATACAGAATCCATCAAGGTCTCCAAAGGATGCAATCAGACAGTAAAGTACTGTAAAAGTACTGTAAAAAAGAGAAGTGACTGAAAAAGGAATACGGGAAGATCCTGGAAGACCTGCTATGGATTAGAAGAACATATGAGGGACTTCCCTGGTGGCACAGTGGTTAAGAATCTGCCTGCCAATGCAGGGGACACAGGTTCGAGCCCTGGTCCGGAAGATCCCACATGCCACGGAGCAACTAAGCCGGTGCGCCACAACTACTGAGCCTGCACTCTAGAACCCGTGCTCCGCAACAAGAGAAGCCACCAAAATAAGAAGCACGCACACTGTAACGAAGACCCAACGCAGCCATAAATAAATAAATTTATTTTTTTTAAAAAAAAAGAACATATGAGAAGTCTCTGAAATATAAATAACTAAGGTTTAGTCTATTTTCCAAGAAAAGCTTCTCCAAAGAACATGCGGCCACACAACAGAGAGGCCTGCCCTTTCACTCTTTTTTGGCTTTAAAAATAAGCAGCCACGGGGACTTCCCCAGTGGTCCAGTGATTAAGCATCTGCCTTCCAATACAGGGGACACAGGTTCAATCCCTGGTCAGGGAACTAAGATCCCACATGCCGCAGGGCAACTAAGCCCGTGCGCCACAACTACAGAGCCCATGCACTCGCCCGCACACCTCAACTAGAAAAGTCCGCGCACTGCAACAAACAGCCCACATGCCAAAAAGAAAGATACCGCATGCCACAACGAAGATCCCGTTTGCCTCAACTAAGACCTGACGCAGCCAAATAAATAAATAAATATTAAAAATAATAAAAAATAAATAAATAAGCAGCCACATGAATGTATTATGAGAGAAAGTCAGAAACTGAAGAAGGGACACAACTGAGCAAGACTCAGCCACACTCAGAAACCCACAATTACAGCCAGAGAATAGAATTCAAGGGTGTACATTTTATTTATTTTATTAATTTTTTGGCCGCAGCACACAGGAACTTAGTTCCCTGACCAGGGATGGAACCTACGCCCCCTGCAGTGGAAGCACAGAGCTTTAACCGCTGGACCGCCAGGGAAGTCCCAAGGGTGTTCACTTTGTAACAGTTAGCTTTACATATAAAGTGGTTTTCTGTATCTGTGTTTTATTTTACAACAAAAGAAGGGATAAAGTTAACCATTATAGTGAGTTCCACTGAAGACCCAAAACCTACTATCTAGTAAAAGACAGAGGTTGTTACAAGACAAGAAGTGTAAGATGAGAACAGTAAACAATGAAAGAGAAAGGCTTGAGAAGAATCTATACAAAGCTTTCACAACAGCAGACACACTGACTTCAGTGTGCAGACAGGAGAATATTTCATGACTCAGAGAACCTAAAATAATCAGAGTTCCAGAAGTACAGAGATCGACATTAGAGCCAGAGGCATGAATGTAAATGGAAAACACAGAGACAAACAGAGCCAACAGGCTAACCAGAGAGGAAGTCAAAATGGGAAAAACAAAACTTCATAGAGGGTTCATGTCGTAATTATTATGATATGAAGACGTAAGTTAAAAAAAAAAAAGTTAACCTAAGAAACCTCCACATTCTGCCTTGAAAAAGGTTCAAAAGAGGTAGAAACTCAGCAGGAGGCAAATTATACTAAGATACAACATTAAACAGGATTTATTTTTATTCTAATATTAAGCAAAATAAAACAGGTCAAAGATCACAAAAAGCGAGATGCATATAAAAGTTATAAGAAACTGATAACTCAGTACTGATTTACTAATATAATAAGATTAGAGGTAAAAAGAAAGTTAGATAACTTAAACTTTAAGCTTTTTGATATGGGGAATTATGCACTTTGGGTTTTAACTATGAACTTAAGCAACTTAAAAGGAAAAACTTAAAGCAACCTTAAAAGAAAAAACAGCCTCTTCATATTACTTCAAATCCTACTTTGATTTCTGTCAATTCATAGAAACACTGTTAAAGTAAATATGCAAATATAATTCTGAAAAATGTTCATAATAACACTATCTACAATCCACTTTAACACTTTAAATAGTCCAACTGCCGCACAACCAAGGGGAGGAAAGAGAAAGTCCCTTCCATAGCTCTGGTTCTGTTCCTCAAACTGAAAAACAGAAAGGCACTTTCCAAAACAGGATTATCAGGTTGAGCAATTCAGTTATTCTTTTCCACATAGCCTGTCTACGTGTTATGTTCTTATGATAGTGTGGCTCTAATCCTGGAATGCTTTTTACTGATCTAGTTGTTTTTAGAACATACATCTTAAATAACTGGTAAACTGGCACATGAACTATATCAATACATAAATACTGACATCAAAAAATGAAAAAAGAACTCAGAGTAAGTGCATTTACAAAGTAAGTGCAAATTGCAATGGGGAAAATATAAAGGACGGTTCAGAAAAGAATACGGCATCTGTAATATAGTTGGCTGTTTATCAAGACTTTCTTCTTTAAAACTGCTGAAGCTCAAAATTAAATTAACCAAATATCTATGTTACATTAAATCAGGTAAGAAACAGCTTTTGAACATGACCAAAGTTAACCCATATTATACAAGTACAGAAACAAATAAGTTCCAGCGCAGCATGAACTGCATGCCCTTTATGAAGGTAACGTGTCACAGGAAGTAAGTCTGCTTACCTCGTGTTCCGAAAAAAGTGCTTTCAACTGTCCCTTGGACCAATAATCCAAAGCATATGCCAAAAGCCGCATGGCGATCGTATTAATTCTCAAGAAATTTCCAACAAATACCACCTGGTTAATGTTCTGAGCACATCAAAAAAAAAGGCAATTAGTTTTCATCTTAATTTCTGTTCTCTCATAAAAGCTACCCCAAAGAGAGTACCATGTACATAGTTTTTAGCAGCAAGTTGACTGCTGATCAAAAAAAAGTATTTACATTTAATCCAGTTGATCCAGGGCTACTTAAATTTGATCCCCAGACAACTCTAAACCTACTTCAAAGTATGCCAGAAAATGTCACAGGAGAATACAGATGAGGAAAAGCATTTGAATTAAATGACAAACAATAACTACAATTAAATAAAAAGTTTTATACAGTTAAGTAAAAAATATTAAGACCCAATTCAAAGAAGAAAAGTAACACAAATAGGCAAATTATACAAAAAATATAACAGACAAAAAAATTCAACCTCACTAAGTGAGCAAAAAAAGTAAAATTTTAGATCCATTAAAAGTTAGCAAAGAACTCCAGATGTTGGCAGCTTCCTTCCTTGGATGTCTGAGTGACCCAAGATCTTACATCCTGCGGAGAAGGAAGAATTCGAACATCAGCAGAAGGAGCTGGAAAAAAATCTGCAACTCCATCATTACCAAGCTGTACCAGAGAGCACAGGAGGCATACATACCAGGAGGAATGCCTGGGGGCCGAGCTCCTCCATCTCGTGGTGCCTCCTCCGCACCCACCACTGAAGAGGTTGATTAAGCCAACACAGTATAGATTTAGCATTGTTTCACAAAAAACACTGAAGGACCCAAATGTGTAGCAAATTCCAAGACACTTTTAAAGCTGAGCTGCTATAGTAAACAACTGGGCATTCTTGATACTTGAACAGTGAATATGTACACAGGGAAAGGAAATAACATTGCACTTTATAAGCACTGTATTGTAAGTGGAAAATGCAATGTCTTAAATAAAACTGTATTTTAAATTGGCACCATAAAAAAAAAGTTAGCAAAACAAACTACTCACTGAAATTCTACCCCCAATATTAGTCAAGTTGTGGTAAAACCAATCCATTCATTCATTGCTAAAAACGATCTAAATTGGTGCAGCCCTTGTGCAAAGCATCTTGGCAATACCTATCACAATTCAGAAGTATGATATTCTTTAGATGAGAAATCTCACTCCTGAATATGTCTCTTATCAAGAATAAATCCATCCAAGGAACAGCTTCATGCTTAAAAATGCTTTACTGCGGGCTTCCCTGGTGGCGCAGTGGTCGAGAGTCCGCCTGCCAATGCAGGGGACACGCGTTGGGGACACGGGTTCGTGCCCCGGTGCGGGAAGATCCCACATGCCGCGGAGCGGCTGGGCCCATGAGCCATGGCCGCTGAGCCTTGCGGAGCCTGTGCTCCGCAGCGGGAGAGGCCACAACAGTGAGAGGCCCCCGGACCGGACCAAAAAAAAAAAAAAAAAAAAAAAAAAAAGCTTTTCTGCAGAGCTATCATCGGCAAGCAACCAAATTCCCAGTTCTATGTGAATGACTTATGACATAAAAAGAAACCAAATATACAACCATGCAATTTAAAATATTTAAGTAAAAAACATAGAATGGTATGTACACCAACTAAAATATCTTAAAATACATAAGCACAGGACTTAAAGGAACATGCAACAAAGAAAACAGAAGTGTTAAAATATTCAAATAAAGAATTTTTAATTTCTTCATACTGATACAGTATTTTTAACTAAAAATGAGACAATCCTTTTGTACCTCTTGAGGTTTCCTTTTTAAATCACATGCTTATATTACCTATTTAAAAGAATAATTTTAAACAGAAGTGTATAAATAGGGATAAGCTATAAAGCTGCACCAACTGGATCCCCAAGGGAAGGCCATTCTTAGTTCTTTCATAGCCCTGTACAATGCTGCTTGACCTGAATGCTACAAGGCAGCACTGTAAAGAAGCTGAAAGCACAAAGACAGCTCTGCTGCAGTGGAGGGGGAGCAGGGTGGGCATTCCTCGGCCCACTCAGTCTTCTCCCAGCTTCAGTGCCTTCCTCTGGATTCATTCCCAGGGACTCTAGAGCTCAACAGTGGGCGTGGCGTCTAGATTCAGCATCACCATCCAACACCACCACCCAACAGTCCCCATCATCTGCAATACTGGCTACCTTCCCTACCTTCCTCTACTTTTTCCTCTACTTCTAGATAGTAGCAGTGTTTATCTTGAGTAAGGACAAAAAAATCTATTAAGACTAATCTACAGGTGAAACGTTTTAACTTTGCCAATGAAACAAACTCCACCACTTACGACTACATTTAGGCACTGTTCAGAAAAAACAGACGTATACAAGGCGGGGCCCACATAGTAAGTTCTGTATTTTCCTCAGAGCAACTAAAAAAAATCCATGTCCCCTTACTTCATTAAGGGCACACATTCTTGCTATTGAGCCAATGTTGTTGGTGATGGTGATCAAAGTCGCTCTGGCAAGGTCCTCTTTACTCACAGCTTCTCGCTTCTCCTTGCTCATCATGTTTCCAAAGCTATGACGGAAAAAAAATATCTCATTGCTAAACCAAAGGCAACACAGCTCAGTAGAACTTAATGTTACTTTACAAAGACAAAAGTAACTTTCAGGGCACCACTGTTCAAATATTCAAACATTTTATTACAAAATAACAGAGCATCTGCTCAAATAGAAATGCAACTTCAAGAACTCAAGCATTCTTTTTTTTTAAGTAATAGGACACAGAATTTTAGTTTAGTTTTTAGTTTTTTCCTCAAATATTTTTTTAATGAACTTTTATTTTATTTTATTTTATTTTTGGTCACGCTGCGTGGCTTGTGGGATCTTAGTTCCCTGGCCAGGGATCAAACCCATGGCCCCTGCAGTGGAAGCTCGGACTCCTAACAACTGGACTGCCAGGGAATTCCCACACCCCAAGCATTCTGAATGAGCAAATGGCTTTCCCTGTGGTTTCCACTGAAATCTAGTTTTGACGCCACGTATCTGCATATTCAGATCCATTGAAGGCACCATGCTCCTTCTGCAACCAGGCTAAATTTCAGGAAGATGCCTCAATTAGCAATTTGCCCACAACTGCACAGCTGTTCCACTCAGCTAAATGGTCACATTCACATCTGGTAAACTGCTTTATCTGACAGCTGAGTCCTTGAATAAACTATTTAAGAGTTTCAGATTTCCCTAGAAGATCAGGTATTTCAAAGTACCTGACCAGCAGAATTGATATATAAATAACTGTGACCTGATTACAAACCAAACCAATCAGAAAAGGAAGTGATTATCATTGAGCAGATGCTACAAACATAGAAAATTAAATCTACAGCATTTACAAAGTACCTAAGATTAGTAAACAAACATGTATATGAGTGCCTTTTCTATTATTAAAAACCATGTGCCCCAATACACAAAAAAGCAACTGTATTTCTAAACAATCCAAAAATGAAATTAAGAAAACAATTCCATTTATAATAGCATCAAAGAGACTAAAATGCTTAGGAATATATTTAACAAGAGAATAACACTTGTACACTGAAAACTACAAAACATTGGTAAATGACAGCAATGATCTAAATGGAAAGACATTCTATCTTCTTGGGTCAGAAGACCTGATAGTGTTAGGATGGCAATACTTTCCAAAGTGACCTAACAGACTCAACACAATCCCTGTCAAAATCCCAGTTGCCTTTTAGTGCAGATTATCAACAAGCTGATCCTAAAATTCACATGGAATGTCAAGGGACCCAGGTTAGCCAAAACAATCTTAAAAAAGAAGATTAAGTTGAAGGACTCACTCTTCTCAGTCTCAAAACTTAGTACTACAAAGCTACAGTAATCAAAGCAGTGTGGTACTGGCATAAGGACAGAAATACAGATCAATGCAATAGAAATGAGAGTCCAAAAATAATCCCATACATTTATGGTCAAGTGATTTTCAACAAAGGGGCTGAGAGAATTCAATGGGGAAATAATAGTCTATCCAACAAATGGTGCTGGGACAACTATATATCCTATATAGCCACAAGCAAAAGAATGAATCTGAACCTCTACCTCACACCACACACAAAAATGAACTCAAAATGGATCACAGACCTAAATGTAAGAGCTAAAACTATAGAATGCTTAGAAAAAAATACATAAGTCAGTCTTCATGATCTTAGGTTAGGCAATGACATCAAAAGCACGAGTGATGAGAGAGAAGATAGATAAGAATGAGTTCATCAAAATTTAAAACTTCTATGCTGCAAAGGCCACCATCAAGAAGTGAAAAGACAACCAAAAGACTGGGAGAAAATATCTGCAAATTAGGTACTTGATAAAGGACCTGTATCCAAAACATATAAGAATTCTTACAATTCAATAATAAAAAGACAAAGAATCCAACTAAAAAATAAGCAAAGACTTGAACAGACATTTCTCCAAAGAAAATAAAGAGCCAATAAGTACACTGAAAGATGTTCAACACCATCAGTCATCAGGGAAGTGCAAATCAAAATGAGAGATCCCCTTACACCTATTAAGGCAATTAAAACCCAAAAGACAGACAATAACAAGTATTGGCAAGGATGTAGAGAAATTTAAACTCTTATATACTGCTGGTGAAACTGTAAAATGGTACAGCCACTTTGGACAACAGTTTGATAGTTCCTCAAAAGATTAAACACTGAGTTACCATATGACCCATCAATTCCACTCCTAGGTATACACCCAAGAGAATTAAAAACATATGTCCACACAAAGACTTGTAAATGAATGTTTATAGCCCCATTATTCATAATAAACCAAAGAGTTGAAGCAACCCAAAAGATAATCAACTGATAAATGGATAAATACAACATTGTAAATCCATACAAAGAATATCATTCTGTAGTAAAGAGGAACAAACTACTGATTCATGCTACTACATGGATGAACCTCGAAAATATTATGCTGAGTGAAAGAACCCAGTCACAAAAATCACATATTGTATGATGCCATAGAGAGACAGAAAATAGACTAGTGTTTACTAGGGACTGTGGGTGGGGGAATGGAGAGTGACAGCTAACAGATACAAGGTTTCTTTCTGGAATGATTAAAATGTTTCAAAATTGTACTATGAAGATGGCTGCAAATCTTCCAATTCTACCTCCCCCACCCCTTAGCCCCCCCGTAACCGTAAGTTTATTTTCTACATCTGTAACTCTATTTTGGTTTTGTAGATAAGTTCATTTGTAGCCTTTTTTAAGATTCCAAATATAAAGTGATATCACATGGTATTTGTCCTCCTCTGTCTGACTTACTTCACTCAGTATAAGAATCTCTAGGTCCATCCACCCATGTTGCTGCAAATGGCATTATTTTGTTCTTCTTTATGGCTGATAATATTCCACTGTATTATCTTGTATTTCTTAGAGCACACACGTCCCTTTCCCTTACCTTGAAGCCACAGCCCAGCCTGGCAGTCCAAACCTCTCATAGTCCCCTCCATAAATGTCTCGTACTAGTTTATCCACTTTGGTGCTATCTCCACGTGATGCCATTTCAAGAGCTTCTTCAAATGTGGTACAGCCAGTAAGAAGACAGCAAAGACCAAAAAAAGTTCCTCCTCCAAGACTGTGATTAAAAACAAACATAGTATTATAACATTTTTCAAAATAAGAATAGGAAGGTAATATTTATGAATCCAAAACCATATTCATGTATCAACCCACTCTTGCCCCATCCCAATCATACAGATGCCACTAAGTAGGAAACAAGTCTGTGAAAAGATAAAAATAAAGTGTCTAATGGACACCTTCAAGATACCATACTCACATAAGCCAAGCAAACAAAGCAGCAAAACACAGAGCCCACTTCTTTACCCATATCCCCAATGCAGTCTGGGCACCTGCTGAATACCAGGAGCCTCAGGTGCAGATCAGCCCACCAGGGCCATGGTGGCACCTCTTCCCTTTCTCTCTCCAAGTGCAAGCCCTGAGTCATCCTCATCCAAGCATCTTGTCACCCTGGGTCATCAGCCCCCCTTACCCGACTAGAACTCCTCCATGAATGTGTTTTCTCTCCCAAAATTACTCCTCTCATTCTTTAACTGACACCTGTTCAAACACTTGTTTATCCCAATCCCCAGCTCCTGTTTTTCCTCAAGTGATTGCTGATCCTTAAACCAAAAGGTATTCATTCTCATCTGCCACCTAATCCTCCCTTTTCAGACCACCCTCCCCCATACATTTTTCTACTGCTCAGTACCTCAACTTCTAGATCTCACGACATCCCCTGGCCATGTGTATGTGTGGATACATGTAAAATCTAAACTAGTTCAAAGCTGGGATCTTGCCTTGCCTTCTCCTTATAAATGCTACCTAGTAGCTTTGGTTACTTTATGGTATATGCACACTATAACACTATCTGAGGGCAGGGACCTTGGGCTCAATGAGTCTGCTGATGAGATGTTTTATGAAACTACGGCAGTGAAATCTTCAGCAATAGAGATTAAAGAAAAGTAGATCATGAAATCAGAATTTCCAAAGAGAAACAATATTTGCTTGCACAATCCCAGAGAAACATATCTTTCACATAATTTTAACAGGTTCTTGAAGATGTTCTTACATGCAGTACCTGAAAGTTTTAACCCATTATGATATCAAGAATAAACAATGACCTTTATATAAAAGACCTACCTGGTACCTGTGACCCGCTTATAATTATCTTTGGAATATACTGCTAAGATGCTAACCCCAGAGCCAATGTTCACCAGGAGCAGAGGGTATGGATTTCTCAAATCAAATGGTAACTTCTGACATTTTTCAGAATCAGCTGGGTTTTCAAAGTAATAGCACTGTGACCGTCCATTGAATCCAACTGAGTCAATGTATAAAATTCCTTTTATTAAGCAATCTAGTTCATCAAGCTTGCAAAGCTGAAGATCACCTATCTGTAATGAAATAAAAATGTATCCAGATTTTTTTAACAAGCCAAGCAGAAATAAAAACTCTGTTTAATAAGGCATTCCCCTCTACATAAGACAAACCACAAAAGTGCTCATGGATGTGTACTATTTGTGCTTGCTTTACAAAACAGATATGGAGACAACAAATATAGGGATGGACTGACAAGACAGAATTCTGCTCCCACAGACCCAATACACTCAAACCACCGCAGCAGCTAGAGAAATGTGCCAAAACCCAAGCAGAAAACAAGATGTCTGCTTACGGGGACCATGAGGCAGGAGCACAGCTGAAGGCACAGCCCCATCAGAAAGCACACTCTAAGAAGTCTAAATGATGCAAGGAGCTGGAAACACATGGCAGGAGCCACAAGGAATCCAAAATCTACCTTCCAAAGACCATCTTCAAGGCTACAGAGCAGTATCAAAGTAGGCCACACTTTATTATTAATAATCTGCAGCCTAAGGACTGAAAGTATCCAATCAGAAAGTAAAATACTTCACTATTTAAACTGATTACAGCCTCAAGGGATGGGGGGAGTTTAGCAGAATCAAAATTTTAAAACATTGTTATCAACTTAATTTCATTTAAATAATTAATAAAGGGATGATTAAATTATTATTCATATTATGGAACACTGTATAGCAATTAAGGGAAGAGGATCTTTATACAAACATACCTATATATCAATATATATACTTTTTTTTTTTTTTGGCCATGCCACAAAGCATGCAGGATGTTACTTCCCCAACCAGGGATCGAACCCGTGCCCCCTACAGAGGAAGTGCAGTCTTCACCACTGGACCGCCAGGGAAGTCCCGAGAATGAAGAAGATCTTTATTCAATTAAGAAATGAAGTGGGAAGAACTCCAAGACATGTTTTTAGTTTAAAAAAAAAAAAAAACCAAGCTGAGAAATATTTTATACAATATGATCCAATTTGCCTCATTTTAAAACCATATTTATATGCACGTGTATGTGTCATACACAGTCATGCACAGAAAAACTAAAAAGATACATGAACTTTTAACTGTGGTAACTTTGCAGAGATGATATAAAACAACTTTCACTTTTTACTCTATGAACTTCTAACCCATTTGAATGCTACCAGCATTATCTACCTACTCAATATACGTGACAAATACAAAGATGCCTCAACCCCCTAAAGCATCTATTTGTTTAAAACCAAGTTTAGCCCTGCAAGTCCTCCCCCTTCAATTCAACTCTCATTTGATTACATTATACTCAATTTACTTTGATCCAAAGGAGATGGAAGTTAATAGGTAACTTCATCTTAATCCTTAAGTAATCCCTAATTACAAATATTAAATTACTCCTCTGAGGAAACCCAAGCCCTTGAAAACATTCATCACTGTCCTTATTTTATCTGCCCATGCCCACTCTGCCACAATGAATTCAATTCTGATTTCCTGACACTTGAATCTCAAGTGCCAGCATTTTCATGTCAAAGCAAAATCATTTTACACTGGTAGCCTACTGGAATAAAAGTAGTTTTCTGCCATTGTACGTCAAACCAATCCCTCCTTTTATCTTTCCCATAATTCATGTTACCTGAAGTACCCTGCTGTGCTATTAATCCTAATGAATCCCAGCCTAATTGACAGAGTCAGATGACCAAATACGTAAGCTATTTCACTAACTCGAGTTACTCATAATGTACGTGTTGCACCCACAAGCAAACTCAATACAATGTGAGGAAATCTGATTCACATAAAAAAGAAACAGGGTAAACTCCATATTTTAAAAAATACTTCACTGTGGTTTATTAGATAACAGTTACTCCAGATGCACAAACAGGATTTGTTAGGCATTTCATTTTCCCACAGTTTTCAAGGACAGCGCTGGTGCACACAGATGAGAAATCCCAACAGCCTAAGAACCAATCCCTAAAGTCTAAAATCTACTCTGCACCTCTCCTTGGATTAGCTCACAGCACACAACCTCCGGTAACAGCCCAAATGGTATTCAAACATGTTCCAAAGGCATCTCTACAGGGTCCCAGAAATCGAGAGGTTTTCTCCTCTACCTATCAGTTATAATCCAGAGTCCACTGTGACCGCAAAGGAGGGGGACCTCCTCTCCTCCTGCTACCTTCCCGTTTACTCACAGGTAGAAAAGAAACCACTGAAAACCAACAACCAAGGAAAATTCAAGCAAAGAATGCAAAACCAGTTTTAAAATTCATGTCAATTCTATATTATGGTTATGGTCAGTTATGGGAGAAAGAAGATAGAGGACAAAGAAAGACAAAGTCACAAATCATACAATGACACGCAAGGTTGGGGGCGGGGAGAAAATGAAAAACAACATAGGCAAAGGCAGAATCTCTGTAATAACATTCTCATTGGTGGCATTAAAAACATGGTCACTGAAGATATTTTAAATCTACACTGCACTCTGAAGGTCAGAGCCTTGACCAATTCGCCTATCAATTCTCCCATCTACCCCCACATCCACCCTCAAATGACCTAGCCTCAAGGCCTTACACACAGTGTTCACTGAATGAAAACAAAATCAAGGGCCCACTGGCACTCCACATACTATCCAGACTCCTGTTAACAACTGTGCAGCTCAGGACACATCAAAAGGCATTTGGGGAGAGCAGACTCTGCTGTCAACCATCTCTGACTAACCCTGAGGCCTGAAAAACACTGCTTTGGACCAGAGTTCCTCATATTTCTAAATAGCAAAATTGCCAAGAGACAAATGAGGGGGATAAGAAAAATTATGTGGTAGATAAGGTTGGAAACAATTTTATAACATGAAATGACATTAATTTTTTAAATTATTTTTCAATCACATTGTTCAAGACAATGATATTGTTCCTCACTGGTATTTCCTTCCTGTGCTTATTACAGCTTTACTATTTTTTCATACTAAAAGAACAACAAAATGCTATGCTGTTAGTGCTTCTGATTCTCTTCAACTCATCTGAATTGGGCAAAAAGTAAACTATACAACAATCTCTAGATGGCAACTCCTATCACTAACTGATATTTAATCTTAACTTGACTCAAGAAAATTCAAGTTCCATTAGAGATGGAAATGATTCCACCACTTGCTATTGGTATTATGTTTAACAATCAGATTACCATAAATTGTATATAAGCTAAAAAATGCATACTGTGAGAAAATCCTGCTCAAATTTGTACGCTCCACCTCCAGTGGCACAAAAGACAGTGTGGAGACTCGAGAAGTTTTTATCTCTGCCCATTTGAATAAAAGCAGGCATGTCATGAGTGGGAAAGCGTATAAAGTGCAGATTGCCTTTGCGTCCACACAGAGTCAGATCCTTCAGCTCCAGGTGCACGTCCCGAATACCCGTGGACCCATAAGCCACATTGGAGGTCAGGTATTTTCGAATGCTTTTAAGACTTTCCACTTCTTCCTCTTCTTCTTCAGCAGTGATGTCTTTGGGTTCAAAATAAACCAGCTTGACCAGGGTCCCACCAATATCCAAGCCAAACCAAGGAAAAACTAAATGGGGAAGGAAAAAAAAGTCAGAACAGCTTTTTTTCTGAAAACTAAATTTACACTTACTAGATTAACAATTTATTTCCTACCTTGAGGTTTCCAAGAACTATATACACAAAAAGGTTTTTGGGAGAAGAAATATGATTCTGTCTAATCTGGAAACAAATCTTAAAAAAAGAATTACAAAGATCAAGAAGAAAAATATCACAACGTTAAGCCATCACAATCCTCTTAGACAAGCCCAAACTGCACTGAGAAATATTAAAAAACAGCAAAATGACTACCCATTAACCTCAACTCTGAAAAAAAGATTGAGAATGAAAATCTTTAGCCTTGCCCTTGCCTTAAAGAAATGTTGAGACTTTTCAGAGCTTTGGTTTAGTACTCAAACTAGGGCTAGAGGAAATTCCCAACCCTATGTAACATATAAGCTCCAGTGGTCAATTTCTCTCAAACCCTGATATCAACCAATCATCAGGTTTCAATGGCCATCAGTGGGACAGGTGTTTCAAAGTTAATACCCGTTCCCCAAAAATCTATCCCAAAAAATCCATCCCAGGACTTCCCTGGCGGTCCAGTGGTTAAGACGCCTGTGCTTCCAATGCAGGGGACGCAGATTTGATCCCTGGTAGGGGAACTAGGATCCCACATACTATGCGGAGGAGCTAAAAAAAAAAAAATCCATCACAAAAAATGGAGACTGCATCAAGATAAACTGCATTAGCTATACATGCCTTCTCCTCCCACCTTAAATCCTAGAAATGACTAAAGATATAAACTTACTGATTTTCTAAAATAATTCTGAGAAACAAGAAGTGATACCATCAGCAGAATGAGCTTGATAGAGGCAATAACTGTCCAGAACCCTGAAAAGAGAAATGCTATAAAAATGCTATAAAAATTGGGAGCAGCTATGAAGGTGCGGGGAGCAGATGGGTGCTCCATCCAAGCTGTTGATGGGGTAGCTGCCACGGGGAAACAGAAGCAGGCTCTGGTGCAGTCATAGTGATATGGTGGGAAAATACACTTGGCACAACTGGACAGGCCCGCCACTCCCCTCCCCCTCCTCCAAAGAGGCAAAGTCTTCACTGGGCACAGGCACTTGAGCCCAAGCATCAGTACACATCCATGTAGCTGCTGTTACTCAGAAGTGGGGAGCCCCCACATTTGGCCGTATTTCCCATCTCTCCCCTACAATCCATCCTGACAGACTGGTAAACAGACACTGCACCCACTGACAGGAGAATAGCAATCCTTAAACCAGAGATGATCACTTTACAAATCAGAATCACCAAAAGGGAAAAATCAACACCACAAAACCAAGAAGCTAACATCTAAAGAAGGAGTTGCAGGAACAAAGAGGAGGCTTTAAAAGAATCATAAATATCCTCCAAGGTAAAATGAGATCTCATCCATGTAAAATGAATAAGCTATTGTAAATCAACTATACTTCAATAAAAAAATTAATTTTAAAAATGAATAAGCGGGCTTCCCTGGTGGCGCAGTGGTTGGGAGTCCGCCTGCCAAGGCGGGGGGCGCGGGTTCGTGCCGCGGAGCGGCTGGGCCCGTGGGCCGTGGCTGCTGGGCCTGCGCGTCCGGAGCCTGTGCTCCACGGCGGGAGAGGCCACATCAGTGAGAGGCCCGCGTACTGCAAAAAAAAAAAAGAAAAAAGAAAGAAAGAGCTTCTTACACAAACAAAAACTGAAAGATTTCATCAATACTAAATCAACCTTACAAGAAGTGTTAAATGGGCTCCTTTAAGTGAAAAAGAAAAGGTACAACAAGAAATAAGAAATTATAAGGGCCCGCCGTACCGAAAAAAAAAAAAAAAAAAAAAAAGAATAAGCTACCATAAAGAAAAATTAGAAATTAAGAAATGATTGCCAGTTGCGGTTGTGGCTGTTAAGAATCTACACATGTGGGCTTCCCTGGTGGCGCAGTGGTTGAGAGTCCACCTGCCGATGCAGGGTACGCGGTTTCATGCCCCAGTCTGGGAAGATCCCACATTCTGTGGAGCGGCTGGGCCCGTGAGCCATGGCCGCTGAGCCTGTGCGTCCGGAGCCTGTGCTCCGCAACGGAAGAGGCCACGACAGTGAGAGGCCAGCGTACCGAAAAAAAAAAAAAAAAAAAAAAAAGAATCTACACATGTGACAAAATTATATAGAACTAAATACACACATACAAGAGTTTATGTAAAACTGGATAAATCTAAACAAGGTCTGTGAACTGTATCAATGTTAATTTCCTAGTTGGGGGTTGTGGGAGAAGCTTTCAAAACCAAAAAGAGCGGGGCAGGGGGTGGGGCGCAGGGCAGGGGGACACACCAATATACTTAACATAGGTGACTCTCAAAAACAGGCTGAGTGAAAAAAGCTTGGCACAAAAGGCTACATACTATATGAGTCCATTATATGAAACTCTAGAAAATGCAAGCTAATCATTTCTGTATCTGATAGCAGATCACTGGCTCGGAGAGTGAGACAGAGAAGGACTATACAGGGGCAGGAAAAAACTTTCTGTAATAACCCAAATCTTAATTGTTGGGGGCAAGAGGGGAGCTTCATGGTTGTATATATCTGTCAAAACGTATGGAACTATACACTTTAAATGGATATATTTTATTGTATATAAATTGTATCCAATAAAGACACTTTTATAATAGAAAAAAAGGAGAAATATTTATTTCCAAAATAAAGCTCCACAGATACATTTAATAACAAAATGGGCACAGAAAAAACAAATGGAAAACAAAACTAAGAAACTCTCCCAAAATGCCTCTTGAGTATCAAAGAAAGGTAGATATATAGAACACAGAATCAGAAAGTCCAACATCTGTGTTATATGAGTTCTAGAAATTTTCTGGGGGAGACAGGGGAACACAGGAATAATTGGCTTGAAATAAAATTAATAAGTGTAGAAAGGGGAGATGTATAGTCACATCCCATTGAAATTTCAGGAAATCCCTAAAAACTCCCAAAGGAAAAAAGTGAATTCCTACAAAGATACATAAATCACATAAAGGTAAAATTAGACTTTTCGTCAGTAATACAGATGCTAGAAGACAACAGCGCACTGGCAAAGTCGTAAGGAAAACAATTTGAAATTCATATCCAGCCAAATCAGCTTTCAAATGGGAGTGCAAGAGAAAGACATTTCTACACATGAAAGAGCTCAACATTTACTATTCAAAGACCTTCTCTGAAATAATTAGCAGATGCACTCCAATATAATTTTTCAAAGCACCCAAGAAGATATGAGCTATATAAACAATGATAAGCACAGGAAGCAATACACGCTGACTTTTAGGAAAATAAGCAATCTGCAACTAAAATACTTACATGATTTCAACATAGGAAGTCGAAGAGGGAAGAGAAAGGAGAGGGAAGTCAAAGCAAGCAGCAGCTCTGTCTCGTTGGGGAACGGAAGATAAAGATTCTGATTATTTCTAAACAAGAATAGAGAAGTGATGGTTTAAATGCGTTAAAAATTTACAGGTTGGGGTCCCTGGTGGCGCAGTAGTTAAGAATCCACCTGCCAATGCAGGGGACACAGGTTCGAGCCCTGGTCCAGGAAGATCCCACATGCTGCGGAGCAACTAAGCCCATGCGTCACAACTACTGAGCCTGCACTCTAGAGCCCGTGAGCCACAACTACTGAGCCCGTGTGCCACAACTACTGAAGCCCACGTGCCTAGAGCACATGCTGTGCAACAAAAGAAGCCACCACAATGAGAAGGCCGCACACCACAAAGAAGGGTAGCCCCCACGCACTGCCACTAGAGAAAGCCCGTGCAGCTACGAAGACCCAGCACAGCCAAAAATAAATTTAAATTAATTAATTAAAAAAAAAAAATTTACAGCAACTCCAAAAAAAGAGAAAATGAACATATGACCTTCAAACAACTAGGGGGAAAAAATCAGTTCAAAAACAAAGAGGAAAAAAAGTATAGTAAATACAAAACAAAAAATGACAGGAATGAATGCAAACATATCAGTAATCACAGACACGTCAAATTTCTCTTCCAGATTGAAGCGAAAATTCAGCTATATGCTTATATAAAAAGATACATCTAAAATAAAATACAAGTAGACTGAAGGTAAATAAACGGTAAAACACCCACAATAGAGTCCCATCATAAAGAGGAGTTGGATTCTTTAAGATGAAAACGGCATTCAGTCAAAAATGAATAAATCAAAATCTTAAGCACCTCACTGGAGACTGACAAGACGGCTGACTTACATTTAGGAAACATGATATAGTAAAAGTCAAACCTTATGTTTCAAGACCAATACTGCATTTATCAAGGGCTCACATTATAAGAGGTGCCCCTCCCAACAGTGATCTACCATCCCTAAGCTCGCTCGCAATTACTGGGTTGGCCAAAAAGTTCATTCAGGTTTCTGTAGCAGCGCACAAAAACCCGAACGAACTTTTTGGCCAACCCAATATATATTCACTGACTAAATCGGTGAGTAGTCACTGTCACCATGCTTTGCCACATTTATATAGTTGAATTTGGGTAAGCAAAACAAATGCCTGGACAATGTTACTCCACTCTATTAAGCAAATGTTAACAGAAAGCAAACACAATACTAGCAGACTGAAAAGAATTCAAACAAACAAAAAGCATTATAAGAGGACAAAAAGAAATTATGTCGTGTGCATATAAAACTATAATTGATATGATCCTGACATATGCTTCAAAAAATATTAAAAACAAGGAGAAACTGACAAATCTACAAATCAGCAGAACCTCAAATTCCAGAGAACAAAACCAAACCACATTCACTTTCCACAATATCTCAAAATAAGAAATTAATCCAACAGACACAAGGAAATAAATCTATCCACCTGGAAATCTTCAAACTCATTTCTATTAACTCCGAAACTGAAGATGAAATCAAAACAATTTATTTTTTAATGAACGACAATGAGAAAACTATATAGCAAAAGGAATAGGATGTCTACCCAAGGTGGGACTCAAAGGGAAACTTCTAGCCTTAAATGTTTATCAAATGTATTCAAAAAGAAGGAAGCCTGAATAAAGGGGAATGTCACATACAATCTGAAATGCTAGAAAAATAAAGCAGACCCAAAATAAGCAGAAGGAAGTTATTAAAGATGAAAGCAAGATGTAAATGAAATTAGAAAAGCATTATCATGAACAAAGCCACAAGCTGATCAGTAAAATCAAGCTTTGAAAAAGCCATTAAAACAGACAAATTTCTGGTAAGTGTATCTAAGAAAAAGAAAGATGTAACTTTTCTCAAAAAAAAAAAAGGATCAAAGAAGATGAACTACACGACCAGAAACTACAAATTAGCCAATTTACAACTTTGTAACAGTGAATTTAAAATGTACACTAAACAGAGGATTAGCTAGAAAATAAAAAAGTGGCTCAAAATGAGGTAAAAAACACAAATCAAAAGCACTGAAAATTTTTAAAAAGAGGTCAAAGATCTACCACCCAAACAACAACAAAAAAGCACCAGGCCCTAATGGTTTCCAGGCAAACCATTAAGAGCTTCTAGGGCACAAAAAAATCTAGAAAGATTCCCAAGTCATTCTAACTTCATATCAAAAGTAGAAAAGAAATGTCTCACAAAACAAATGCAAAAATATTAAATTAAACAACAGAATCCAGTTGTGCAATAAAAGTAATACACCATGGCCAACAGGGATTCTTTGGAACACAAGAATGGTTTTCACATTAAAACTCCAATTAAGGAGGTTTGCTTACATTAGTACACTGAAGGAGAAAAACCATGATTATCTCAATACACTCCAAAAAATAAAAATTAAGAGAATTAAGCCAACAAAATAAAAAAAATTTTTTAATAACTGGACACACCAAAAAAGAATACAAATACCAATAGCTTTTCCTATGTTATAAGCAAAATCCAGCAAGAAAATGACGTGAAAAAATGTTATGCATAACAAAAAACATAAAATATTTATAAATAAATCTAATACTAAATATCCATGATTGCTATTAAAATGGTGTACTGAAAGACATAATAGTGGGAAGATATATCATGTTCCAGGAAGGAAAACTAAATACTATTAAAGTGTCAATTCTCCCCCAAATTAATCTAACTAACAATATCAATGCGGCTGACTCCCCAACAGCCATTCCACCTCAGTCAGAAAGAGAGCCCTGATTTTTTTTTTTTTTTTTTAAACACCAACAGAAACTCCATTTCCAGTGATGAGGGACTAACTCAACCTGGCATGAGTCATGAAGTCTGGCCCTGACTGGAAGGACAAAAAGTTTCTTCACTAATGAAATCAACAGTGCTGGATATGACTGAAGTAAGAAGATTCAATTCCTATTTTCCTACTAACAGCGCCATTCTTTTAACCATCAACTTTAAGATGATGCCAACCTTGTGGAGAGCAAAGAAGAGACACAGCACTCTACCAACAAATATATCTAATCAACAGGATTGGAATCTGAAGTTTTGGACATATCTAAGACCAATGGAAGACTGTAATGCTTAAAACAAATTAAACCTTACTCCCCTTTCCATAGATTAAAAAGTTGAAACATTAGTTTATGGCTATTATGTTTTAAATGAGCATCTATTAACAGCCAAGCACTTTACTGCACGAGTTTATTTAATGTTTACAATAACCATGCACGGTAATCACCCCACTTTACAGATTAAGAAACTGAAGTGCAGGGACTTCCCTGGTGGTCCAGGGACTAAGGCTCCGCACTCCCAATGCCAGGGGCCCAGGTTCGATCCCTGGTCAGGGAATTAGATCCCACATGCCGCAACTAAGAGTTTGCATGCCGCAACTAAAGATCCCACAAGCCACAACTAAAAAAAAAGATACCGCATGCCGCAACTAAGACCTGGCACAGCCAAATAAATAGATAAATATTTTTTTAAAAAAAAGAATGAAAGAGGGCTTCCCTGGTGGCGCAGTGGTTGAGAGTCCGCCTGCCGATGCAGGGGACATGGGTTTGTGCCCCGGTCTGGGAAGATCCCACATGCCGCAGAGCGGCTGGGCCCGTGAGCCATGGCCGCTGAGCCTGCACGCCTGGAGCGCTCTGCAATGGGAGAGGCCACAACAGTGAGAGGCCCGCATACCACAAAAAGAAAAAAAAGAATTAAAAAAAAAGAAACAAGTGCAAAAGAGCCCAAGGTCACAGTCAAGAAAAGGCAGAAGTGGGACTCAAACTCAGATTTCCTAAGTCCTTTTAAAAGTATCTTTTGGGCTTCCCTGGTGGCGCAGTGGTTGAGAGTCCGCCTGCTGATGCAGGGGACACGGGTTCGTGCCCTGGTCCGGGAAGGTCCCACATGCCGCGGAGCGGCTGGGCCCGTGAGCCGTGGCCGCTGAGCCTGCGCATCCAGAGCCTGTGCTCCGCAACGGGAGAGGCCACAACAGTGAGAGGCCCGCGTACCGCAAAAAAAGTAAAATAAAATAAATAAAAGTATATTTTAACCAGTATCTATACAAACTTAACAACACAAAACACATATTCTTGGGTTAAATTTTTTTTAAGTAAAAGTAGTTTAATAAAATTCACATACTTTAATAAATAAAGAGGACCAACAATATATAAGGAAAAATAAGGAGCCTAAGGCTGAAAAAGTAAATAGCCTTATTATATCCTTTAGTAGCTTGTGGATTTTTTCGTTAATCAAACATTTACATATCCAAGATCTGAGAGACAATGAAAGACATGGGAGGTCCATTAGATGCATGCTCTCTGACAGTATCTCAGGCCATACAATTCTGTTATTTCTAAACATTCAGCCTATCAAAGGGGGTTTAGATTCCTATCAATAACTGACAGACTGCCCCATATACTATGACATGATGACTACTAGAACAAGCCTTCCAATTCTTATTCAAAACACTATGTATGGCACTTCCCTGGTGGCGCAGTGGTTAAGAATCTGCCCGCCAATAGAGGGGACACAGGTTTGAACCCTGGTCCGGGAAGATCCCACATGCCGCGGAGCAACTCAGCCTGTCCACCACAACTACTGAGCCTGCGCTCTTACCCGGCGTGCCACAACTACTGAAGCCCGTGCTCAGCAACAAAAGAAACCACCGGAATGAGAAGCCCGTGCACCACAACGAAGAGTAGCCCCCGCTCGCCACAACTAGAGAAAGCCTGCGCATAGCAACAAAGACCCAATGCAGCCAAAAATAAATAAATTAAAAAAAAAAAAAAACGCTATGTGTTTCTGGCAGGAAAAGTCATGGAAAGTCAAGGAACTTTTGCTATGCCCTCACATTCCTATCTCACTAACAGAAGGCCTATTTTATCACTTCTGATTAGTGAGTCTTTCCATTAATTTTCAGATATTTTAGTCTGTTTTCAGCCTTCAGCATATTTCCTGATATATTTCCTCTAAGGTACTCCACCTAGACAATGTACACTTGACTTAGGACACATTTCTAGAAAGAATTTAAACTTTCCCTCACAGATTTATGTAAAATCATCAATAGCACACTGTCTCATAATAGGTCTCAACAACTGAAATGCTTTCCAATGAGAAATATATGGTTTATAAAAGTGTACTCAATTTTCCAACATTATGAATATCTTTACACCAGACCACATGTGGTTAAAATACTGCAAACTCAAATCCCTAGACTGGTCTAGGCAGCGATAGATCTTTGGCCTCATATTAAAAGACAGACCTCAGGACTTCCCTGGTGGTCCAGTGGTTAAGACTCTGAGCTCCCAATGCAGAGGGTCCGGGTTCAATTCCTGGTCAGGGAACTAGATCCCGCATGCCACAACTAAAAAGTCCGCATGCCGCAACTAAAAAGATCCTGCTCGCACGTGACACCAAAGATCCCACATGCTGCAACTAAGAAAGACCCAGTGCAGCCAAATAAATAAATAAATACTTTTTAAAAGATGGACCTCAATAAGTATTCCCAAAATAGTTTAACTCAGGGACCAGATACTTATAAAATACTACCTACTATAAAACCAGCAGACTCAATAATAAATTTTACATCCAAGAAATATAAACAGGGCTTCCCTGGTGGCGCAGTGGTTAAGGATCCGCCTGCCAATGCAGGGGACACATTTGAGCCCTGGTCCTGGAAGATCCCACATGCCGCGGAGCAACTAAGCCCATGCGCTATAACTACTGAGCCCGCGTGCTGCAACTACTGAAGCCTGCGCGCCTAATGCCCATGTTCCGCAACAAGAGAAGCCACCACAATGAGAACGCCACGCACCGCAACAAAAGAGTAGCCCCCACTCGCCGCAACTAGAGAAAGCCCGCGCACAGCAACAAAGACCAAACACAGCCATAAATAAATAAATAAAATTTATTTTTTAAGAAAAGAAATATAAACATACAAAACTTAATAGGCTACTAAAAACTGCAAGATAGCTTTCACTTTCAGAAAGCAAACTTTAAGTCATTATAAAGGGTTTTCATATCCTAGTCCACCTTGCTGACAAAAACTGAAAAAGAATATTAACTGAGAAAGAACAGTGCCTGAAGATAAAGATACCCCAAATTATGAACCTGAAAAGCGCTCCCAAGGTTATAAATTTAAGCCCAAGGAACCTCACTGCTCTTTTAAATAACCAGACAAAATAGCTATTCTGCTATATGACTGCCTGATAAGGTATTCTCAAACAACCTACAGGCTACTATCTTGGTCCTTATCTCTCCTTTTAACATGTGTTTAAGCAAAACATTTTTAATAACATACATCCCCCTTGCTAATGGTCTCCTCAGATATACAGAGGGCAGTGATGCCAACACTCAACAATCATACTATCTAAATGCACAATTCATACATGGGCCCCTAAAATAACATACTTAATTTTACAAGCTGCATAATAATATTATTTTTAGGTTATGCTTAATGCTTTATATTCATTATTCATCAAAGAGGAGCCATGTTTACTTTTATTTCATTTAGGTTTAAAGTTGATAAAACAATAGGTTAAAAAGCACCCTCTCCTATTCTGTCCCTCAAAAATGGGCTACAAAGCAATAGAAATCTAACTTTTTTCTTGAGCTCCCAGTGGGCGGCCCTTCCTAATTCCCTAACTGAAGATGAAACACTGCACCTGATAAAAGGCAACCTCCCAGCACCAGTTCCATTCTGGCAACACTGATGCTGCCCCAAATACCAAGGAAAAGCTAACTATTTTCTAGATTAGTATTATCAAGCTACAAACAAAAGCTTTATTTTCTAGACTAATGGAGGTTAAGGAAATTCCATGATTGGCATGATTCCAAAATCAGCATGTCCCCAAGCTTTCCCTGGAGTGCTAGAACATGCTTGGGAGTCACCTCAAAGATCCAGCTCATCCCCCGGCACTGCCATGAAGCACTGTGATCCCAGAGTTCCCACACCTCCTGCACATCTGGGGCCCTAGATTAAAATGTATGTTCTCTTGTTACATGTTACATGCATGTAATGTTCTCTTGTTACGTTTGCCAAAACTGTACATTTTACTGTATGTAATAATGCCTCAATAAAATTTTAAAAATTAAAACACGTTTTTAGACCCCTCTGCAGATCTGAGGAGTTTTTTTTTTTTAAGCTTCTGAGTGATTCCATGTGAGAACCACTACTCTGAACTACATCGCACGTACCTTCCAAGATGTGGAAAGTCAAGAAACACTGGGTCTGAAGTCAGACACCTAGAATCAAAACACAGCTCCATTACTAACTCACTATATGCCCTTGGAGAAAGAGAAAATTTCACTGAGGCTGTTGCCTAATTTGGAAGCTGGGGATAACAAATACCCACCTCAGAGGATAACTGCAAGACTTAAATGTTTATAAAGTATTTGGAACAGTGTCTAATATGAACACGTAAGCATCATCAATACCATCATTTTAAACCAATCTTTATTTGGTATTTCTCTCAGACCTATGAGACATACTCCAGCTAATCTAAAACTTTTGAAGAACTTCTTAGACACACATGCCTAGCCTCATCCCTAATGACTATGATGTGTTAAGTCTGAGGTGGGGACAGGTTTGGGAATCACACTGCTCTAGGGAACATGTGTGGCAGAACATGACTATAATCAAGGCCCACAATTCCTAAGATAAACTGAACAGCTCCTTCTAGTTTCCGATGACAACTAGTCTCCTACCTTAAGATAAGTAGTGTAATGATATCAGAATGAGGTTTTCTAACAAAAGAAAGGTGGCACCAACCCAACTCTCCTAATAAAAAATACAAAGATTAAATCTTTATTGAATTCTCTCAAAGTTAAGACCAAAGTATATTCTTTGGTCAATACACAATCAATACACTGCCTCTCCATATAACAGGTATACCCCTGGACAGTACAGAAAGAACAAATGGAAAGAAAACAATACCTTGTTTATTTCTTTAGTTCTCATTATCTAAGAGATGGCTTTTCATGACTTTTGTAAGGACTAATGAGTTTATTAAAGCTCTTAGAAGAGTACATGAAGAAAAATTTTTAAGAGTGCCTGACTGGTGGCAAACACTGAAATTACAATTCTTAGAATCTTCATGGCCAGTGGTCACAAAGAGCTGGCTACATGGCTGTGATTCTTTTTTGCTGAATCTCTGGAATTTACATCCATCTCTAATGAGGCAGTACAAAACCACGAAGGAACTAATGTTTTGCATCGCTTAAAAATCAGGTGCTTCTCAAAACAGGAACCAGGTTCTAAAAACGGTATAGGTTGAGAGCAGATCATCTCTTTTCCAATTCTCTTTCAAGAACATAGGAAAAGACAAAAGAATTAAGAACTCTCAAACTTTTCACAGCAAAATAGGGGTGCGTTTAATATTTAATCATCCAAATCATAAAAAAGTAAAGCAACTGGGTTGTTGGGCTGAGGTACAAGACTATCCAATAAAGACCTCACACCCGGGGGGGGGGGGGTTGTGATGAATTGGGCGATTGGGATTGACATGTATACACTGATGTGTATAAAACTGATGACTAATAAGGACCTGCTGTATAAAAAAATAAAGTAAAAAATAATAATTTTTAAAAAAAGACCTCACACTCACCCTGCCACTTTCTCACTCTCATAATCTACATTTAAAACAAGCTGATTTCCTGAAATAGGAATCTGGCAACGACAAGAAAAAATATATATAGCCACATGTAAAATGTTATCATATCGTAAAACTCATATTAGAGTATCAAGACAGTGGATACTTTCAAGAGTTGCAATGGCTGAAGGAGGACCCAAACTGAAGACCTGTAAAGAGAAGAAAATATCTGGACTAGATCACAATGCAGAAAATAAAACCTGAGAATAAAACCGATTCTCTGGGAAGAGCATGTGCAACCACCAAGGCGAGAAGTCGTTTTCCCTCAAAAGAGAAAGGCTTAATGCCCAGACTGCTACAGTACTGAATCGTGAGTATCAGCAAAGAGATGGAAAGAAAATAGAGGCGATATCTGGGTGAGACAAGACCCGAATTCTCATGGGAAGAAAAGCAGACAAAGCTTAGTATACACAATACGGAATCCAGTTTTAGGCTTGCAGCAACTCAACTATTTTCCTTGAGTCCAAAATCTCCAGGTAAAAAGGATGTAACGTCTTGCAGCTCTCTGGAAATCCACGGAAGACAGACACTGGGGATTCAAATGACTTGAAGGGGGAGGGGAGGTGGTGAAAATGGGTCAAAAGAAGCCTTCCCGAGGAAAAAAATAATGCGATTCTCGGCCGAAGAAAGCACAAGGAACTAAGAACCGGGAGGGAGAAAGGGTCCTGGGTACGGACGCTACACTCGGACAACCGAGAAGCAGAAGCGCGAGGCCGGACGGGGCCGAACACGCAGCCCCCGGCGTTGGAGTACCCGAGGCCTCCAGCCAGATGTCAGCCCAGCACCAACCTGGGACCACCGAGCGGGGGCACTGTCTCCGCGCGGGAAAAACGGCGACCGGGTCGGAAGGGGGCAGGGCGAAACGCGAAGGCGCCCCGCCGGGAACTTACGCGGCCGCTTCTTCCTGAGGCTTTCGACGCGCTGACGGGAGGCCGACGTAGCGCCGCTGTAAGAGCCGGGCCGGTCCCGCCTTACGCCCTCCGCCAAAACCGAGGGCCCGACAGCAGGAGCCGACGCGCTGTTCGCCCGGCGCCGCAGTGGCTCCCGCCGCCGCCCATCGGGGCCGCCGGGCGCCGGCTCCCGGACCGACGAGGCGGAGGTGGCGGCGACCCCCCAGTGGCGCTCCATGGGCGCGCCGAGCCGGCCCGCTCCCATCCGCAGCAGGCACCGCTGCCGACCGAGCCAGCCCCCCAACGCCAGTGCCCTCTTCGCCTCCTCCGCGGCAATCCAGCCAGAGCAGAAGAACACCCTCAGCAGGCCGCCTCTTCCGTTGCGCCAACGCGCAGCAAGCCAATCCAAACAAGCTGGAGGCGGCCCGAAGGCCTCGTATCTAATCGGCTGCCTGATTCGAGGCGGATCGACCGCGCCTCCGCCCAATGAAAGGCTTGGGGCGGGGCGGAGGACGGCAAGGGAGGGGATCCGGGCTGGGCAGAGGAGAAGGCGGTGTTGCTGAGCAGAGAGTGATGGCGGCGCCGCCCAGTGGACGCGTTGGTGGAGGGGTCTGCGCCCCCTTCCACCGGGGTGCACAGGTAGGCGCTCCAGGCCCTAGAACTCTCCCGGGAGCCGCCTCGCGCCCCCGAGCACCGCCCTGCTGCTGCGTCTCGTCGTCTCCCGGCTTTTCTCCAGCCCAGCGGTGTGCCGCAGCGTCTGGTCGCCCGTCGTTGGCAAACAGAAGGGCTTGAACCGCGGCTGAATTTAGCCTTTGTCCCTCGACCTGATTCCACTGCTGCCGTCAAGGCCACCAGTCCTCCGCGCTCTGTTTGACCGCCACCCCCTTCCCCAGCACTGCCACTGGCGTGTTTGAGCTAAGGCCCCTTCATTCCTCTTGCGTTAGAGACATGTTCCCAGTACGAGAACTAATGAAAGGACTGGGGTTGGTCTCCATGGCAACTGGAAGAAAGAGGTGGGTTATAAATCCTTTGCCACCCTCCTGTAGTGAAGGAGGGGGGGTGTGGGAGCCAGGAAGTAGGGTTGGCTCTTGGAAGGAGAGTCTGGACCCCCTTTCTGTGTGGTGCAGTGGAGGACAGAAGGATTTGGTGGCCGCCTCAGGGCCTGGGTTGTTGGGGATTTTGTCTGATTGTTTTTTTGTTTTTTAAATCATTGTTTTTTGTTTTTTAAATCATTTTATCACCTTCTTTTGGGGGGTGAGAACATGGTCACCTCCAGCCCTGAGATACTGACCAAAGGTCCATCCAAGCGTCTCTTCTCCCATAGGTTGCCCATGCCTGGAATGACCCATGGCTCTGTACCCCCAAGGCACTCCCTCATTCTGTCAAGTTGAACGGGACTGTGGGTTTATCTTGCTAGCAAATTATTTCATAAGTGCCTCCCCTGAGAGACTGTAATGCCCCTTATGTTCTTCATCTTTCCTGTAATGACTGCTAGTAGCAGGCTGAACAAGAAATATGAGCTTCTCTCTTGCGTATTGAATAGAATTGCCATGCTCACTCAAAACTAGCTCCCTGGGACTTCCCTGGTGACACAGTGGTTAGGAATCCACCTGCCAATGCAGGGCATACAGGTCCGATGCCTGGTCCGGGAAGATGCCACATGTCGCAGAGCAGCTCAGCCTGTGCACCACAACTACTGAGCCTGCGCTCTAGAGCCTGTGAGCCACAACTAGTGAAGCCCACACACCTAGAGCCCGTGCTCCGCAACAAGAGAAGCCACCGCACTGAGAAGCCCGCACACTGCAACGAAGAGTAGCCCCCTCTCAGTGCAACTAGAGAAAGCCCGTGCGCAGGAACAGTAGGATTAACTCTGGAAACCCTATTTCCTAACTCTGGAAATTCCATCTCCTGCAGGAAGCCACCCCAGAGGGATCCTACAAAAACCAAGAAAACGTATAGCTACTCTTCTAAATCTCAGTGCCCAGCATTGCCTACATTTCTGCCTCCCCCAACAAAAAAACAAAACGGTTCTCCTTGACCTGAGGAAACTTCCATCCGGGTCTGTGAGCTGCAATAGATCATCCTGAAGAATCAAGAATCATCATCACCTGAGACTGCCAAGACGAATCCCAACATCAAAACAACACTTGAGGGCTTCCCTGGTGGCGCAGTGGTTGAGAGTCCGCCTGCCGATTCAGGGGACACGGGTTCATGCCCCGGCCCGCGAAGATCCCACATGCCGTGGAGCAGCTAGGCCCATGAGCCATGGCCCCGGAGCCTGTGCCCCGCAGTGGCCTGCGCCCCACAATGGGAGAGGCCACAAAAATGAAAGGCCCCGGTTCCCAAAAAAAAAAAAAAAAAAAAAAAACAACGCCTGAAGCGTGTGTAGCTTTTCTTTCTTTACTGTGTATAGTGTCTTTTATCTTTTTTAAATTTATTTATTTATTTATTTATTTTTGGCTCCATTGGGTCTTCATTGCTGCACGCGGGCTTTCTCTAGTTGCGGCAAGCGGGGTCTACTCTTCGTCACAGTGCGCAGGCTTCTCAGTGCAGTGGCTTCTCTTGTTGCAGAGCACAGGCTCTAGGTGCGCGGGCTTCAGGAGTTGTGGCTCGCGGGCTCTAGAGCGCAGGCTCAGTAGTTGTGGCACACGGGCTTAGTTGCTCCATGGCATATGGGATCTTTCCAGAGCAGGGCTCGAACCCATGTCCCCTGCATTGGCAGGTGTATTCTTAACAATTGCACCACCAGGGAAGCCCAGAAAATAAATTTTTTAAGAGAAAAATGTATCATGGATTTATACTACTTTCCATTCATTTTTAAGGTTACAGAGTTTTTACTTAGCTTCTTTTATCTTAACCTGAAAATCTAAGGACTTCACAACATTCACTACTTATTTGCTTTATCATTAAATATATAGATAATAGTTTCAGAATAAAAATATCAGTATTACCAATGATGTGATTATTAAACACTGTTTAAGATTTTTCTGCAGTTCTTTTTGTCCTTAGGATATGTTGCACTAGGGATGAAAAATCAAATTGTGCTTTAAAGTCATTTGAAGTAATTTCTTTCTGTGTAGTTCAGCCAACAACTCAATATAGAATTGAGTCCATTTTTTTTCCATATTGATTCAATTTTTAGAGATTTACATTTTTTCTTGCTTTTTCTAATGAAAGAAGCTACCATGTTGTGTGCTGCCCTATGAAGCAACCCATGTGGCAAGGGACTGAAGGCAGCCTCTGGCCAACAGCCAACAAGGAAGTGCAGCCCGCAGAGCAACAATTCAATGAGGAACTGAGACTTCCCTGGTTGTGCAGTGGTTAAGACTCTGCACTCCCAATGCAGGGGGCCCAGGTTCAATCCCTGGTCAGGGAACTAGATCCCACATGCCACAACGAAGATCCTGCACGCGGCAATGAAGGTCCCACGTGCCGCAACTAAGACCTGGCAAAGCCAAATAAATTTAAAAAAAAAAAAAGTGAGGAACTAAATCCTGCAAGAACCATGTGAGTGAGATTGGAAGTGAATCCTCCCCAAACTGCAGCCCTGGCCAACACCTTGACTGCAGCCTTGTGAGAGACCCTGAGCCAGAGGATGCAGCAAACCTGCACCTGAAATCTTAACCCACAGAAACTGAGATACTAAATGTGTTGTTTTAAGCTATTAAGTTTTGGAATAATTTCTTATGCAGCATTAGTTAATGGATCACCTCTATAGGGGCTGTGTTATATATACTCTTAACTCTTGGATGACTGCAGGGAAAGTAGAATGCTGACTAATCAGTTAATGATGAGGTCAACTGATGAGATCAGTTGACCAATGGTCTTGAGTAGAATTGTGTGGGGCTCTGGCTTTGCCCTGTTCTCCATTTCATTAGTGATTTGGTGGCTCATCCTGCACATGGTGGGGAAAAATCCAGAGCCAGAGGGTCCTCAACCAACTGAAACAATGACCAAGTGGTTTGGATTGTAGCATGAACTAAATTCAATTCAACAAAGACCCATTAAGCTTGGCAACAATAGTTTGTGGAGCAATACAGGGGGCTGTAGAGAAGGCCCTGCACCCCACTGCTATGAAATGGACCTCAGAGAGCATCCCCAGCCCCAGGCCAAGGATGGGATTAAGTCAGGGCTATCAAATGGCACAGAAGTACATAGAGGCAAGGAATGATGTCTATCAACCCCCCTAAAACGGAAACAGGATTGCAAGGGATTAAAGGACATTATCAATTGTTGCTCTTTGTCTTTAGTCAAAAAAGTCTCCTTAAAAATGCAGTGACTAGGGCTTCCCTGGTGGCGCAGTGGTTGAGAGTCCGCCTGCCAAGGCAGGGGACATGGGTTCGTGCCCCGGTCCGGGAAGATCCCACATGCCGCGGAGCAGCTAGGCCCGTGAGCCTTGACTGCTGGGCATGCGCATCCGGAGCCTGTGCTCCGCCACGGGAGAGGCCACAACAGTGAGAGGCCCGCGTACCACAAAAAGAAAAAATTTTAATACAGTGACTCAATGAGTCAGCACCTGCTTTTAACAAGATCCCCAAGAGGATTTGTATCTCTACTGAAGTTTGAGACACTCTGGACTATATAACTGTATAGTTTGAAATTTTTTTTAATTTCACTTTTTTATTGAAATATACTTGATTTACAATGTTGTGTTAATTTCTGCTGTACAGCAAAGTGACTCAGTTATACATACATTCTTTTTTATATTCTTTTCCATTATGGTTTATCCCAGGATATTGAATATAGTTCCCTGTGCTATACAGTAGGACCTTGTTGTTTATCCATTCTATATGTAATAGTTTGCATCTACTAACCCCAAACTCCCAGTCCACCCCTCTGCCACCTGCCCTCCCCCTTGGCAACCACAAGTCTATTCTCTTGAGTCTGTTTCATATATAGGTTCGTTTGTGCCCTATTTTAGATTCACCATATAAGTGATATCATATGGTATTTGTTCTTCTCCTTCTGATTTACTTCACTTAGTATGATAATCTCTAGTTGTGGTATTTTATTTATTCTTTTTTAAATTTTTTTTTTTTTGGCCTCGCTGTGCAGCTTTTGGGATCTCAGTTCCCTAACCAGGGACTGAACCCAGGCCATGGCAGTGAAAGCCTGGGATCCTAACCACTTGACCACCAGGGAACGCCTGGTGGAATTTTAACTTTTTACAGCAAGCAGATATTTGTATATTACCTGTGTAATTAAAAGATGTTTTAAAGAGACTAGATTATAAGGAAGGTGAAAATTCTGAGGGGAGACTGACCCCCTGGACTGGGACTCCTGGAAGGAAGGAGTCCACTGAGCCAGGCCAGAAGGTGACAGCCAGCCACATGTGGAGAACTGAGGAGCTTGTCTCAGGAGTAGAGACTCCTGAAAGTGAAGGTGGGAGGAAAAAGGGGGAGGGGTCCTGAACAAGCCCCCCAGATTGAAAGTTCTATTTACATTCACTGCAGGAGCCTCACTTCAAGCAGATATCTGGCCAGGGTAGATCCTCAGAACTGTGGACTGAATAAAAGAAATGTTAAAGGATCTTAAGTTCTAGAAGTAATAATAGCAGAATTACTGGAAACGTGAGTCCATGGGCTCACAATTCTAAGGACATCGTCCTGATAGCAAGTAGTGAAAAAAGCAGTTCTTTCAGCAGCTACCACAGTTTCTCTCTTTCCCAATTCCTTTGGACAGTCCTCCTGCAAGAAGCTGATTTCCAACTGCATGTGATAATGAAAGGATTTTTCTTTCTTCTTATGTTAAATACAAGCAAACTGATCAAATAGGAGACAGCATCTGACTGCTAGGAAATCAGCGATTCAGACAGTATGGCAGTGGCACTTGGGGATGGGGAAGGACAGAGGAGGGGAGGAAGCTGGTACAGCCAGTCCATGCGAAGGACACTCAAGGGCTGATGGGACTGAGCTCTGGAGGAAAAAGGATTTGACATCACCTGGTCCAGCCTCATGGTTTGTGGGTCCAGGAAGGAAAGGGACACCAGGAGCTGGCTGTGGACCCAGGACTAGAACCCATGGCTACTTCCCTTCTTCATCTTTCTCACCGTTCCCATTTTCTCTCCCCATCTCCACCTTTCTGGCTGCTGCCCACCCCGTCTCCCCAGGTCCCTTCTGTCTTTGAAGTACCCTTTTCAGCATGTATATTTTACTTCAATAAAAAGCTGTGGGGTTGAGGGGGTATTTTTCTTTTATTGCTGTTTTTATAGAAACAGCATTGAGTAAGTAGAAGGAAGATATTCAGTGTAAGTTGTTTGTGTGGGTTTTTTAATTATTTTTGGCTGTGTTGAGTCTCCATTGCTGCACGCAGCCTTTAGTTGGGGCGAGTGGGGACTACTCTTTGTTGCAGTGCGTGGGCTTCTCATTGCGGTGGCTTCTCTTGTTGCGGAGCACAGGCTCGGCGCACGGGCTTCAGTAGCTGTGGCGTGTGGGCCTCCATAGTTGTGGCTTGTGGGCTCTAGAGCGCAGGCTCAGTAGTTGTGGCACATGGGCTTAGTTGCTCCCTGGCATGTGGGATCTTCCCGGACTAGGGCTCGAACCCATGTCCCCTGCATTGGCAGGTGGATTCTTAACCACTGCACCACCAGGGAAGCCCCCAGTGTAAGATTTTAAAATGCAGGCAGGAAGGTGAGAATTTACTCTGAAGAATTTGAGGTAAGCCATGAGAATTTAGGAAGGCTAATAAGTGAGAGGGATCTATTCAAAACAGCTTCCAAAAGGAGCTGGGCTTTAAGCCAGGCCTTAAAAAAACTTTAGTGGGTGCAGTAGCTAAGCCATGGCTTGCAGCAGAGCCCTCTAGCCATTGGCCTTATCCTTACAGGCAGCACCACTGACCCCAGGGAGGGATAGGGAGCTGGATGAAGCATGTATGTGCCCACTCCCATCCCATTCCGGCAGTGGAGACCCCTCTCAGAGCCCATATCCTTCCCTCTGAGAGACTGAATATACAAAAGGATAGTGGCCAGACCATATATGGCAATAGAACTCTGCAGTAACCAGCCTGGAAAGCCAAACCACAGCCTCTGCAGCAGTCATCCAGAATGATCAGGTCTTGGCTAATGTGTGCCAGCTTCTTCCTAATCCCCAACCACCTCTTCCCTCTCTTCCATCTCGGGACCAACCAGAGAAAGTCAAATATGTTCCCCAACCAATTCCATAAGGTGCCCCTCTTCTAGTTAGCCAGTCTCCAGTGTCCCAGGCAAACAACTTCCAATCACAGCACATCTGAAGCCTTCCCTTTCTTTTATTCACCACAGTGTTTTCCCAGTCCCTGCCTGCCTTTGATACCCTCCTGGCCAAATGCAAGTGACAGTGGCTGCTCTTACAAGCTCAGAATGAACAGCCTATGTTTGTTCTCATTTGGGTGACCTTGGTTTATCTCCATATCTCTAAAGCGATTCTGTACACAAACTGAACGTACTCATGAAACCAACACCCAAATCAAAGGTAACCATGCCAACTTTCAATGCCATAGATCAATTTTGCTTATTTCTGTACTTTTTGTATGAATAGAATCACCCAATCAACACTTTTGTGTGTGTACTGACTTTTTTTTTTTTTTTTTGCGGTACGCGGGCCTCTGACTGTTGTGGCCTCTCCCGTTGCGGAGCACAGGCTCCGGACGCGCAGGCTCAGTGGCCATGGGTCACGGGCCCAGCCGCTCTGCGGCATGTGGGATCTTCCCGGACCGGGGCACAAAGCCGTGTCCCCTGCATCAGCAGGCGGACTGTCAACCACTGCGCCACCAGGGAAGCCCTGTACTGACTTCTTTTTCTCAACATCATGTCTGTGCAATATATCCACATTGAGTGTAGCAATATTTTCATTCGTATTCATTGTTGTGCACTAGTATTCTACTGTAATAGTACATGACTGATCAAAACAACACTTTTCTCTCCTCCCTCCCACCCCTGCCCTTGCTTTTAGACACTCCTTTAGACCACTCACAATTATACTGGAGACAGTGAGTGATAGAAGGGGGCACTTAAGGTGGGCTTTTTGTGTTATTATTGTGTCTCTCCAAGGCCTGTCCCCATACTCTGCACTCAGTAGGAGCAAAATAAGTATCTGTTGTATAAATACGTGAAAAAAAATGACATGAAAGCCTATATGTCTCCACCATACTTTGTCATTCCCGACCACTGGAGGGTATGCAGGTGTCTTACTCATTTTAGGCCTTAGACCTGGCACAGGGGAATCCTTTAACAAACAATATCTGCTAAACCAAACTGACCTCCAGCTGCCTCACCTCATTCAGCCTCAGGCCACTGAGCCTGGGCACATACAAGATGATTATATTCATATTGTCACAGCATCCCTGAGACTATATTAATTGTATATTGCACATCATTACACTATTATAGCAGGTGGCAGATCTTGGCACACCAGGCAGAGATGTGATGGTGTGAAATCTCACTTTAAATGGGGTCCCAGGCTCCAGACACCTGATCAGCTGTGGGTCATGGGCATGGAGAACATCCAACTCTGAGGCCCACAGGCCAGAGTCTTCCCTTGCATTGTCCCCTCTGGTCCTTTGTCCCTCCCAGTCTTGCAGATCAGCTGTAAATTGGGTCATACTTGTATCCGTTTCATAGGGTCATTGTGAGGATTAAACAAGTTAATACATGTAAGGCATCTAGCCCAGCACCTGGTATGCAACAAGGTATGGGGTAAGTGGTAGCACTTTTTATTATTGCTGTTATTAACAGCAGCAGCAGCAGGGATGAGGAATGCTGAGTGACCATGCCCTGCACCAAGTGTGAACTTCATGGCCCTGGGCTACGCAGAAAAGAGCAGAAAGGGGAGCATGTGATTTTTATCCATAAAGAGTTATCACTTCCAGCACAGACTAGCCCAGGGACCCTGAACAGTACTCTCCCTGAAGGTGGGGGTGGAGGTGTTCCTTGGCCATCAGCTTCACAATAGTGCATTGGTAGAAAGCAAGGGACCTCAAGGCTTGAATGACTCCATTTCTAGGAGACTCCTATAAGAGCAGGACACATGCTGTGAAGTTTGAATCTGGCCAAGAATGGGAATTTCTGCCTGCTGGAAGGGCTTTGTCAGAGCCTAAAGGAGACCCCTCGTGCAATGGGGCAAACTGCCCATCAATCATCACCTCTCTGGGACAGAAGCAGTAGCCAGATACTTCCAAGGAGCTTGTCAGTGAAGGAACCTCCTCTGGTTCTCTCCTCCCAAGACAGGGAACCAGTGCTACTCACGCTTTGAACTGGTTCAAGAGGGATGTCACCCACTGAGGCCAAGAAACCAAGAGGGGAATGCCTTGGAAGAAAAAAGAGGGCCTTTGCCACAGAATCCTCCTGTCCCAAGTCTTCCCCTTGACTTTCTGAACTCTTCACTTTCTGACTTACAAAAAGAACCTGTACAGAAAAGGGGGAATCAGGCAGGGATGAACAAGACTATCCATGATTCCATAACTATTGAAGGTGTGTAATGGGCACGTGGAGGGGAGAGGTAATTATTCTAGTTTCTGTACGTGAGCACATCCAACCAAGGGAAGCAAGGTGAGAGTGTGGTATTAGTCTGGCTTCAGTGGGTCATCAAGCAGAATCGGCAGGTGTTTCCCAGGGGAAGAGAAGCAGTGGTAGCTCTTGGGCTTTGAAGAAAATGTTTCAACAGGAGAGAGAAAAGATGGAGAGGGATTTATGTGCAGGTACCTTGGCTACTGCTGAGTCTGCCCTTAAGCGCTTAGGATGTCACTGGGCCTTCTGGCCCCACCCCAGCCTTTACCCCGAGGTGAAGGGTGCTTCCCCATCTCTTATCAACTACCCCAAGCCTTCTCCTGGCCACAGGCTAATTCCCAATCCTGCTTGAAGTTGGCATTTTATTGACAACAGCCAAAATAGGAATGCTGTTCAATGCAGGCCAAGTCAGGGCTTCTGAGCAGCATAATTTGAAAAGTGCCAGGATGGTCCCTAAATGTTTCCTACACACCTTACCCAAAGGTATCTCCCACATGGCTGGTCACTGTGCTTGAAATTCTACCATTTAAGTAGCATTCTTTGGGTCTACAAGCTGCTTTCTTGAGACACTTTTTTCCAAAGCTACCTTGGGAGGGTAACACATTAAAACCAGTACCTATTCATGAACTGTTCACTGACCTGGGTACCTGGGAGGGAGGAAGCAGCACAGAGGGTTAAGAGCAAGGGTGATGGGGCGTGGTTGCAGACAGCTTGGGTAGGGACCACTCCTGGCTTCAGGGTACAGGTGGTTGCATTTGGAGAGAGGGTTGAAGAGAAGCTCAGAGGTATAAGTAGAGGTCATTAGGTCGCTGAAGTCCCCGAGGGCAGCGTAGAGAAAGGCTGTAGCAGCCAGAGCAGGGTGCAGTACCCTGCAGACTGACAGTCTGGGGGTGGGCCACAGTGAGCCCTACCCCTTACGTCTCCACAGGGTTCTAGTTCCTATCCCTTGCAGAGCTCAGAAATGAAGGTAGCTCCTGAGGCTCCTGTGCCTGGCCCTTGTCCAGCAATGGCTGCTGGGAAAGAACCCACAAGGATATCCCTCAATCCATCTGTCTGCTGGGCGGCACCCTAGCCCCCACCCTGCACAGTTGCCCCAGTGGACATGCCTCCCTCCTCACTCCCCAACAATTCCGCAGTGCATGGACTAAAGTAAGGGACAAATATAAAAGAGGCATAGGCAGTAGGGTTTGGGTCTGCTTCTAAAGGCACGGCCAAGTGCTCCAGTCCCTCCACATTTGAATAGAGATAATGTATCCACCCCTAGTAAATGAAATGTCAGGAACCATTCTAAGATTTATATAGATAAACTCATTTAATCCTCACAACACTAGGACATGTATATGTATACATAAAATTTTACTATTCATCCCCATTTTACAGATGAGAAAACAGGCACAGAGAGGTTAACAGCTTGCCCAAGAGCACAGAATTAGTAAGATGGGATGCAGGCTTAGGCCATCCTACACTGCTGCAGCAGTGCACGCTTCCCCACTGGGCACTCTGCCTCTCATGCCCTCATCTCTACCAGGCTGGGCAGGGAAAGGTGAGAGAAGCATTTAGTGGCCACCTGCTCTGGACCAGGCACTTGACAAAGACGTGTATGCTTCAATCTCAGGAGAACCCAGTGAAGGATGAGCCATGATCCTCAGGGTTCACATGAGTAAGCAAGACCAGAGAAGGCTGATTATTTGCCAAGGCCACACAGCCCAAGAAGGGGTGGAGCTGAAATCCAAACCGTGGCCTGAGCTCTGCCCTGCACATGCTCCCTCTCCAACCCCCATACGGAGCTGAAGAGAACAGAGACCAGGATGAGAAGGCTGGAGAGAGGCACTTAGGTGGTCCTCAGGCCTAGAACCTGATCAGGCTTCCCAGGGGTCCATGGGAATCTCCAGACCTCCTCCCCAACCTTGTGTGGCAGGGGAGGGGAACCAGAGAGGCAGGGGACTAAGTCCTTGAAAATGGGCCACCCCGCTGCTCCTGGGGCAACAGCCTGAGGCTGGGCCACTGGGGGCTGGAGTGATGTTCTGTGGGGTCTCCTACCCGCCCCATTGGCTGCCAGGGACCAGGGCAGGATGGGGGATGTTTCCGACCCCCTGCGGTCTCCAGTAGCACCTCCTGATCCTTGCACTTGGGTAAAGAGGGATAAGGCCTAGACGGGGGCACCTCCTCCAGAGGATAAGGGCAACAACCAGATGGCCAGGTGGGCGAGGTCTGGAGCACTCAGGGCAGCCCAGGGCCCAGAAAGCCAAGGATGGTGGGGGAGCTGCCAAGGTCACGAGCTGGGACGGAAATGCTGCCTCGCCTCTGATCCAGCCTCTGCCAACCCAGAGATAGGGTCAAGGATGGTGGGACAGCTCAACTCAGTGGCTCAGGCAGATGTACCATGGGAAAGGGAGCAGATGTGTGACAGGGAGGGCCCAGGAGTTTCACTGGAGTAGGCGCCGCCGGTACAGTGTGGCCAGGAGCGCAGCTAGGAGCACCCCAGCCACGGCCACCCCAAGCCACGGAGCCCAGGGCAAGTTCCTGACCACCAGCAACTCCTCCAACTCTTCCTCCTCCCGGAATTCTGGGGCAGTGTGTGTCCCAGGGCTGTCCCCCAGGATGGGGGTACTGGGGCCCCCGTGGATCCTAATGGTGTCTTCAGACTCGTACTCGTTTTCCTCCGGAGCATTGTCAGGCCCCATGCCCAGGGAGTTACTGTGGCTGATGGCGAGGTCTGCGGAGCAGCCCGAGAACGGTTGGCTGTCCATCCTGGATACCAGCCTGCCAGGCTTGCTCAGCTCCAGCTCTGAGCCCCAGCAGTCAGAGCTGCTATCTGGCCATGGCGAGGTGCCTCCAGTGGCAGTACCTGCGGGTGCTGGAGATGCTGGAGTCTCCTGGGAAAGAAAGGAGGGACCGGAGGGACTGAGGATGGTGGGGGGCAAGCCAGGTTGGGTGGCCCCATTCCCAAAACAGGCCAACCCCTCAGTTCCCAGCCCATAGTGCTGTGAGGCAACCCTCTCTTGGGGACTCAACCCACTGATGGTGCAGGAGGACAGTGGGGGAGGAGGGGACTAAGGCCCTGCAGGAGCATCAGTGGTGAACTCCTCCAGGGCTGAAAGCTCTACTCACTGGCCTGCCTGTGAGCTCACTCCCACCCAGGGAGCACTTGGTCATGTGTGGCCCCATCTACTTTGACATTATGCCTGGGCTTGATGGCCATGAAGCAGCCACAGGGTCAGAGGCTGGGCCATGCACCCAAGGGGCCCCATGGACTTGGTTCTTCCAGACAGACAGCAGTAGTAGGGTTAGACGTGCAGGCTCCGAGCAGGCAACTGTGGAGGTCGCTAGGGTCAGAGATGGATGGGCTGGGACTGTAAAACCCTGGTCATGGTGGGGCAGGCCAGATGCCCCAGTGGTGAAGAGAAAGGCATCGAGGCAAACAGGCTACCCTGCTCTACCCCTCAATGTTTCCTCACCTGCAAAATAGTATTGATGAGCTTAAAAGGGAGCTGTGAGCTCTAAATGGGTTAATGCATGTGACCAGTGGAGGTGGCCCAGCAAGCCTGACCCTCCTGAAGCATTCACACTTAAGAGTTCTAATGATTATTATTACTCTAAAGGGCATGGTGTTAGGTCTGGATGAGGCTAGGTCTCAGCTCTCCCTATGCCCTCAGAAGAAGCCCTAGACCAGCCTAGGCTGGAGACAGAATGGAGACTGGAAAGGGTACAAGGAAGAGGCCTGGATCACTGCTAGGAGGGGCGAGGACTCACCTCCACGAGTCTGTTGCTGTTCCTGATGGTGGGCCCTGTGTTGGCAGGCAGCTTTCTGGGCACCGTGCACATATGTTTCCTGTGGTCAGGCACCAAGCCAGTAGGCACTTTGGGTGGCACCATGCCAGAATGCACTGAGTTGATGGGCAATTTGGATGGTGCTAGACTGGTGAGCACATTAGTGGGCATTGCACCAGGGGGCTTCAAGCTGGTGGACAACTTGGATGGCACTGTGCTGCCAAATGCTGAGTTAGTGGGCACCCCTGCCCCGCTGGAGCAGATGGTACCTTCAGCCTGGTCACCAGCACCTCCTGCAGAGGCCAAGCCAGTGGAGGAGGAGGAGGTGCCAATAGATGGAGCTGACACTGGGGGTCCAGGAAAGCAGCTTGCCCTGGGGGTAGAATGGACCAAGGGCTGGAAGGAGACAGTCGGAGACACAGACCCATAGGATGATGTGAAACTGGAGACCACGCCTGTAGGTGGCAAAACAAAATAAGAAACAAAACCCACAGGAGTGTTATCCTAAAATCACAGTGGCCTTGGGATCAGAGGGCTGGAGAAGGGTCTCTCTGCCCCAGCTCACACCACCCTTATTGCATCCAAGCCTCCCAACCTCCTACCCATGGAGGACTCTCCACAGTCTCTTTGTTTCCCAGGGCTGATGGCCCAATGGTTGCAGATAAATCCTTTGTCCTGTCCCTCCTCAGTCCTTGACGTGTTCTCTCACAAGAGCAAAATGATCCCTCCTTTTAACAGGGTCTAGGAGCTTGAAAATCATTATTAATTTTCCTCTCTGCTTTTTCTTCTCCTGCCTAGGACACCCCCCTTTCCTCTTGTGTCTGCCTCTTCCATCCTCTCCTTAGACAAGTGGAATCCTGGATGTTTCTTCCACTGCCATCTTTCCTCTCAGCAC